>NW_011965463.1:0-6752 GCF_000949405.1 Vollenhovia emeryi
AAGTAAAGAGTACCAGCTCGACCACCGGGGTTGTGATAATATTATTCTAAAAATGTCGAGTTTTGTGCCAAGTAAAGAGTACATTATGAGATATTACACACTACAAAAGGTGTGATATCACGTAAAAAACTTACCTTTTTAAAAAAAAGGTAAAAAAGCACCAAGTCTAAGCTCCAATTCAACCGAATATATTTTGTTACTCTATCTTCTTTGCAAAAGTATAATCTCTACAAAAATATCTTTACTGCAAAAGTATCTTCTTTACAAAAATAGTGTCTCCACAAAAATCTTCTGTACAAAAATATCGTCTCTACAAAAATATCTTCTCTACAAAACTATCTTCTCTACAAAAGTAATGATATCAACAAATTGCGCCAAATAAAACAACGGATATTTATACAAATTAGTTGCTTTAGCATTAGTTTTTGATTAAAAAATGTTATATTTCTTAAAAAATCAAACTAAAGATTTTATTGGAAAAAATAATGGAGTTAATTATAAAACACCGATGAAAAGAATAGCAACTGTTTAGAAATTTAGAAATTCTTTATCTGTTCAGGCGAATTAAGGCCTGTGTCTATGACGCTAGTACTTGGTCCAAGTTCTAGTTTTGAGGAATGCGTAACCAATCAACTTGCAGCTTTTGTGGAACAGCTACATTGATTGGCTACATATTTCGCGGAATTAGAACTTGGATCAAGTACTAGTGTCATAGACACAGGCCTTAATTCGCCTGAACAGATAAAGAATTTCTAAATTTCTAAACAGTTGCTATTCTTTTCATCGGTGTTTTATTATTAACTCCATTATTTTTTCCAATAAAATCTTTAGTTTGATTTTTAAGAAATATAACATTTTTTAATCGAAAACTAATGCTAAAGCAACTAGTTTGTATAAATATCCGTTGTTTTATTTGGCGCAATTTGTTGATATCATTACTTTTGTAGAGAAGATAGTTTTGTAGAGAAGATATTTTTGTAGAGACGATATTTTTGTACAGAAGATTTTTGTGGAGACACTATTTTTGTAAAGAAGATACTTTTGCAGTAAAGATATTTTTGTAGAGATTATACTTTTACAAAAAAGATAGAGTAACAAAATATATTCGGTTGAATTGGAGCTTAGACTTGGTGCTTTTTTTACCTTTTTTTTAAAAAGGTATGTTTTTATACTTACTGCGAATAATCACCTCAGTTTAGCGTAATTTTAAACACACTTTAAGCACACTATTACTTACAATTAAACAATGCCGCGCGTCAATGCTGATCGTTCGTCACCCTTACGAAAAAGTAACGAATTACTAGAAAATTACTGTATATCAGTAATTGAACTATTAGAAATTACTGATGTACAGTAATTTTCTAATAATTATTTCGGTGCTTTTCCGTATGGCCACTGACAGTTCGTTGCGTCCGGCAATTGGGACATTACCCGATCGCCTGGTTGTACCAGTATCCAGCCACTTGGTTCACTATTGGTACACCATACGGTTGGAACGTCCGAGTATCCGACCATGCAAATTAACAATTTATCGGCAATTCAAACTAAATTTCGACCCTAGATTTGCATTCTCTACATCTTCCTTAATATAAAAAGCTATAACTTGTTCAATATATATGTATATAAAATGAAGGCGACATAGTTACAATTGAACTTTGTCAATTTTTGACAAACTGGCTTACAGATGCGCTTTGTTTCCCCGGGGCAGCGCGTGCGCTCTCAAGAAACTCGGAAAAATTACTACAAAGAGCGCAAGGATTATTTTAACCGTTGTCCTATGCATAGATTATAAATCGTAGAACTCAATTAAGTGGTTATTTATTTATTTTTATCGAAAAATCTCTTAATTAGGTGGAATATTCCCCTTAGTGGTTGGGAACTGGGACATGGTTGGCTATTGGGACGTTTACCTTACTCGCTCCGGAGGTGTTCTCTGACGAGAACCGAAAGGATTCTTTGATGGGATGTGGCTGGTCGGAGGTCACTTCAAAAAGGCACCGTTTACCTATCACTATGTAGTTTTATTCAGCTGAGTGTTACACTGATTGTTTACGGCAGGCCGGAGGCCTGACGGACAAATGCTTAGCGCGCAAACGTATACTATCGAATGACGCGTGATTGACAAGTGCCCCGATCTCGGGCTTTCCTCTGGTTTTAAGCCCGATGATCGAGGCGTCAGCGTTCTCGGTACTCGATCGCGGTCATTTGTAATCGGGTCGAGAACTTGCTGACTTCTTCTTCGAATTTAATTAGGTTGCGCGGTCGGGCTTTTGTGGCTCAATCGCGCAATCTGCTTACGCTAGTGTTATTCTAATTGCAGTTACAATGCTTGAGTGCCCTCCTTACCTCTTTATGCAATCGGGGCACAACATCCCTCCCCCTTTGGAAGAAGGAAAACTGAGGAATGAAGTTTTCCGCTCATGGGTTTACCCTCTCCCTTTTCCTTGTTCCTTACAGTATTTAATTACAATTGCTTAGTATAGTACAGCATCGCGGGTTCGCGGTTAACATAGTTTGGTGTATTTTGTTGTGTTTTCATTCTCCGGTATATTATCCATGCGCTTATGCCTATTATGCTAATTATAATTATTGCCATACCCGAGCTTAGTGAATATGCGACGTATCGGTTCGCCAATATGTGCTCGTTCGTTCCGTTTTCCAGTTCTCTTTCGAGTTCCTGTGTGCTTAGGCTTAGTTCTATTAATTCCTTCGGGTTAGTTATTACGGGTTTTAACTTTAGGTTACTTTGTAAGTTTAGATGATTTCCTTCGGCCATGGGGTTGATCGTATTTTTCGTTAAATTATATCCCGGTAGGTGTGTTTGTACTACCTTATTGCCTATTCGTGTTTTAGTTTTCAGGATTACGTCGGGCGTGGTTAGCTTACACTTGTCTTGTAAAGTGACTACCTGTGTTATTTATAGTGATTTCGCTTTCTGGCTGTCCGTTACATTGGACGCTGACTCTCTCCTCGCGTGGAGTATAGCCAGGTGTGTGTCTCTTCTACCGCTATCCAAATGGTTCGGTTGCTCGTAAGGTGTCGTTTTTCGCACGCACTTAGGTGGCCCGGGGCCTTTACATAGGTTTGCACCTCGCAAATGCGTCTCCGCTCACGTGGTATGTCGGGAATGCTTGATTGCATACATATTTTTCTACAGTTCGCGTGCAAGTCTCTAGTTCTCGCTCTTTGATTATTAGATAATTGTGGTTTTCCCTATCTATCGCCATTAAATCCCCGGACGTTTTTACGAATGTGAATATATTGTCTTGCTCGTGGGCGGGAAAGGGAGTCGTTTTTATCCAATATATTTTATCCAATATACTTCGTATATTGGATAGTTTACGATTGGGAATTTCAGAATGGTGTATACGTGAAGCATGTTTACGTACGCGGCTACCTTCACGTATTCTTGGATTGTTTGCCAGTTTTCGGCCTGTATTTTGAATGGGAAGTGTTGTCCTGCCCCTAGGTATGTCGCAGCTTCCCGAAGTTCCGTCATTATTACTTCTATCGGCAACAGTCTTGTCAAAATTATTCCGTGTCTCGCGTGAGTCAAGTAATCCGTTACGTCAGTTATGTCTCTCGCCAGTGTATTCGTTATCTCACTTATTGTCACGAGGTGTTCTATTATGTCCTCGCGGTTCGTCAGTCGTGAAACCTGACCCTGTATCTTCCGTGTAGCGTTCGCGATCATGTTATCGTTGTGGGTCAAGGTGTTTTCTAATGCCTCGATGTGCCCGATGGATTTACCCAGTATCTTCAGCTGGTTTTTCATAACGTGTTGCAGTGTCTTTTGTTGTCCCTGTAATAATTGCATTTGCTCGTTTATCTTGCGTTCGTCTTCCGCATCCATTGTGCCGAACAGCATTTTGCTTACGCTGCTGATCGCATTGATTAGGCCTCTTTTGTTCTCTTTGGCGGTATACAGCGTCTGCAGGCGCTAGAGGGCCGTCGCGATTTGTGCTTCCTGTTTAGCTATTATTTGCAATACGTTTTCGCACGATGGTTCAATGCCCGCGAAGGCGTGTTGGCACAGGGCTCGAGTGTCTTCGTCAAATTCTATTATTTGCTGATGCCTGACTCCTAGGGCTTTTACTTCGAGGTCTATTGTTATTTTCCACTCGGCCTCGGTTTCTTGAAGTGTGCCTAGTTTTTCGTAGTATAATCCCGGTTCGTGGTCGAATCGGTGGATTTTATATGGCTCATCCTCGGCTCTCGTGCTGAGTAGCAATAATGCCAGTCCCATCCTGCAAGACAGGAGTTCATGTTACTTTCTTTGAATCCCCGTCGCTCTTTATTTGCAGGTGCGCGGGGGTTTCTCTCGCTGACTGTTATCATGGGCCGGCTGCGTCAGGAGTTCCTATATCTATTCTTTTAATTATGTCACCTGTACTTTGCTCGCCGTGAGCTTCATTCCCGTTTAGTCTCTCGTCCCAGTTATGTCGTCTCCATGCTCACCCTGCTGCATGGGCTTCGCGACTTGTAGGCAATGCCGACGGTTATTTCAACCTACCTATTGTTCGGCATGCCGGGTCGGTCGTGCCGATCGTGATTTGTCGGTCGCCGAGGGTCCAGTGCCCGAGCTCGTGGATGATTCCTCCGAGGGTTCTTCTCAGGCGTCGTCTGGAGGGTCGCCTTCTCCTCCTCTTTACGACTCACCCCCGAGTTATTCCGAGGCTATGGCGTACCGCGAGGGTTCGCTTTGGGTTTCCCTCCACGTCGCATCGGGGGCCCGATGGGTCTTTTTTCAGTGAGGTAAGTGTCTTGTCCTCTGGTTTTCTTTCCTACTGTTCTTTTTATATTCACTTTTAGTTATATATATATTTCCTGTCTTGTTTACAGATGCTGGCTCTTCGGCCTATTGTGGCGGTGATGGCGGGGCGACTCACTCCCTCCTGGGCTCGTCGACGTTTAATTCCATACATTCATATATATTTTAATCTTCATTTATACATACATTTTTATTTTCTTAATTATACTTAACTTTTTCTTGGAATGTTTCTATTTTATTCATTTATCCTATCTTCTATCTTGTATTCCTGTCCCTTCTCCCCCTGTTTGTAGTTTTATTCGCCTAATATTCGATAAAGGGTTTTATGCGATTGGCGTGCACTCGTAGGCTTCGTCGTCCCTTTTTGCTTCCTCATAGAGGAAGCTTTGTTTTCGTGAAAAAATTTTTTTTCCAGTTTTCTTTGAAAATATGTTTAGAATGTTCTAAAACGTTCAAAAATCACATTTAGAAAAAATGTCGTTATGTATGTATGTATGTGTGTATGTATGTATGTATGTATGTATGTATGTATGTATGTATGTATGTATGTATGTATCCATATAAGTTTACTCTAAATAACTTTTTAAATATGTAAGATGGAAAAAAATGTTAAACATGAAAGTTATACGGTTTCAAGTAATGCATTACATAGTAATATAAATATGACCTTGAACAGCTACCTCAAGGTCACGTAAAGATGACCTTGAAATTTTTAAATGGAACCCCTTTTTTTAAATGCATATTCTTATAGCTTACCTCAAGAGCTTTCCAAAACACTATAATACATTATATTTTCGTTAGGTACTTTCGGAGTTATGTGCTTTTGAAAGTTACATTATTCTCGGAAATCGCATTATTTAAGGTTGAGCTTTTGAATATGATATTGAATATGATTATTATGATGATAAATTTTTTGAGAAATGTCTGTGGTTGCTGTAACTATCGCAAATTATCTTTAATGATTTCCAAAAATTTCAAATGTCTATAACTCAAGAACTAATTAATCATATTTTAATGAATCATATATGAAATTTTGATAGAAAAACTGAAGAACAATATAATATATAATTAGAAAAAAGTAAAGTAAAGTAAAGTGTGCAAATTAGAAATTTGCACATGGCTTCCTCATGGAGGAAGCTTTAAGAGCGAAGTAAGAATATGCAAATTTCTAATTTGAATACTTTCAAGAAACAACGTAGTAAAGTTAGATTTCTCTCTTAAAGCTTCCTCTATGAGGAAGACATAACAATGAAAGCAATGTGCAAATTTCTAATTTGCCTACTTTAATGATGAGGAAGAAATGTGAAAATTTCCAATTTGCACGCTTCAATGCTGAAGAAGCAATGTGCAAATTTCTAATTTGCACACTTTCAAGAAACATCGGAAAAAATTAGATTTCGCTCATAAAGCTTCCTCCATGAGGAAGCCATGTGCAAATTTCTAATTTGCACACTTTTGCTTCCTCATATTTATAGTATAGTTTACTTCCGAGTGCTTCTCCGTAATGACGTACGGTCCTATCCATTGAGAATCTAATTTTTTCGAGCGTCCTCTCCTTACGGTCTCGTCGTGTAGGAGTACTTTTTCCCCTATTTTAAACATTACAGTTTTAGTTTGTTTGTCATATTGAGCTTTCGCTTTTTCTTTCTTGACTATTAAGTGTTCCTTCGCTGCTTGTTGCGTAGCTCGCATTCTCTCGCGTAGTTCTTGCGCGTAGTCTTCGTACGAGTACGTTTGTCGCTGCGGTTGAGTCAGGGCCGTAGGTAGAGTCGCTTGGTGCCCGTATATTAATTCGTGTGGAGTGTATCCTGTCGCGCTATGTGGCGTTGTGTTATATGTAAACATTGCGTACGGGATCCATTCATCCCAATCACTTTGATCCTCGTCTATGTAGTGTCGCAATTACTCTGCAATAGTGCGATGCGATCTTTCCAGAGCTCCATTGCTTTCTGGGTGGTAAGCCGTCGTCTGGATCTTTTTT
>NW_011965464.1:0-6753 GCF_000949405.1 Vollenhovia emeryi
CTTCCACGCGTTTACCCTCCATGCCGATCAACTGCTCACACAAAAAGACATCGCAGCGAGAACCCGATAGCACGGCATAGCGCCGGGCGGCGTCGATGATACGATCGCAGGCGGTGAAATGCTTTTTCGTGCCGGTGCGCTCCGGGATCGCCATGCTGGCGACATCGATCCGCTTGGCCCCTAACAGCAGCTCGGCGGCGCGGCCCTCCGCTTTCAACCATGCCAGAAGTTTAACCGCCATACCGTTCAGCACGTCGAACCCGTAGCAGGTCACACCCGCGCCCGCTTTGATTACATAAAGGCGCTGCGCTTTATTGATGCCGGATAATTGGTTAGCCATTATTTAGCCCCTTGAATTAATAAAGTGAAAAAGTTATTAGAACAACCGATCAGGCGACCCGTCCGGCGTTCACGTAAATAGAAAGTTTTCCGGCCGAACGATTGACGACGTTCAACCCTGCAACGGTTTAAAACGTGGCGCACATCATGCGCGATATAAACCGCGATAATTGAATAGCCGATTAACATCATTAAATAGATCATGATATGCGCCCTAGTTTAATTCGTTACCAATGTGAATAAGCGATCGCCGTCGTACGTTTGCACGTAGTCTTTAATCTTCCACCCCAAAAGATCGCCGCCTTTCGCGCACACATCATTAATCTTTTCTAGCATGATATTTGCAGCATAAAGCGCGTTGCCGTAAATATTGGATCCGTCCGCCACCTTTGGCGAATAGTCAACGCGGATCCCGGCAGGCACTAACCACGAATAAACGCGCATATACGCCGGGCCTTTGTTTGTCGCGGGCTTGAACTTCACCATAATAGACATATTCAACGGCGGGACGGCTGGCGCGTAGCCGATAATAAAGATCCAACCGTTATCAGTATCACGCACACCCGGCACGGCTGGCGCGCTGTTCACGATCCCCCATTCCAGATCGCGGCCCTTGTTCAAGCGGGCGATCAGCTTTTCAGCCGCTGCGCGGTGATTTTGTTCACTGGATAACGCGGCGTCGTACTCTGAACGCGTCCAGCCGTTCCAGCTCTTTAGCCATAATCTTAGCCGTTAGAATATTTGGTGTGAATAGTTTGCATGGCGATCCCCTTATTTAAATTCGCGTGTATTGATTGAAGTGAAAACGTCCCGGCCGTAGCACTGATAAACATGCTTTAACACGATGTCATCATTCAGTATCTCGGCGTCGCTGTATTCCGGCCCAAATGAATTGCGCAAATAGGTGACTTTGCGTGTGTGTAAAGCGGCTGTGAAATTCAACGTTAGCCGAACCACGCGAATCACGCTTGATCACGATTGTAAGCCAGTCCTGCAACTGTTCGCCTTTCAACACGTTGTAAGAATTAACGCTTGCCGGGGCGGGGGCTAATGCCGCGTTAAATTCGCCCTCAGTCATCGCCTCTTCACCTTTTTTCAGGCTGTTAAAATACTGCTCGTAAGCGTCCATAAAGGAACCTCGTTTTAAGTAGTGGGCGACGCCTTGCCGCCCCGATACGACATAGATTAATGATACACGCGGCGTACGTCAAACACATTTTTAAAATTAATTTTATCGCGGCCCTTTCCTTTATACGCAAAAAGCGAAAACGCCTAAACCTCTGAATTCTATANAAATTTTTGAACGACACCCCGCCCGGCTGCCCGGCCTGCGCAATGTAAACCATTGATTTACATCGATTCGTACGAAAACCGGTCAACCGGCGACGATCCACCAGCCCCGCCAGACCGTGAAAATTCTCCACGAAAAATGAGCGCGACCCCGGCGCTTACTTGAAAAACCTAGCCGGTTGAAAGATCGGCAATCGAGATCCCACGGCTTACTTGAAAAACCTAGCCGGTTGCTGATCGGCGGGCTGGCGTTCCAGCGAATTCTCCACGGCCGCCGGGCTTACTTGAAAAACCTAGCCGGTTGCTGTGCGCATCGCCGGGCCTTACTTGAAAAAGCTGGCCGGTTGCCGTGTTTGGCCCGGGCGACGCTGCTTACTTGAAAAACCTAGCCGGTTGCTGTATCGCGCGCGGACTTTACAGGCGAATCGCTTTGAGGAAAAATTTGACACACGCGACGTATAGCACTATTGTTTGCCGAACGAAACAGCACCACGAAATTACGGAGCCAACACCAATGAGCAATGCAGAGAAAGGCGTATCCCCGGCAACGCTGACCGCCGCCATGATGACCCCGGAAGATGGCGTCGAGCTGCCGTCCCGCGTGCGGGCGCACAGCGTCGTGGGCAATCTCATCGCCTTGAAACAGGGCGAGGTCTACACGCTGTCGCAGGAGCTGCCGACTGACCGCTCGCTGCAGCAGGTGCAGGACGAGGCCAACGGCTTGAAGTCCAAGATCCGGGCCAGCCTTAACTCTTCCATCCGCAACGCCATGAAGCACCACGGCCAGCAGTTCAGCATGGAGTCCGCGCTGATCTCCTACCCGTCAGGCCGCATGTTCATTCAGGTCGTCGTGACCTGCACCAGCGTCGACGATGACGACGAAGTTTAATTCTGTAGGACGCGTGCGTCTTTTCCCGGCGCACCACCCTATTCCACCAACCACCCCATAGGACGAGCACACATGACAGTGAAAACCCATCCGGTAAACATCGGCCCGGCGCGCGGAAATGACCGTGAGGCGGATATTAGTTACGACGATAAAGCAAAATTGGGCAGCATCCGCATTGAGGCGGAGAACGGCGACGTCGATTACCTAACCCTGCTGACCAAGGCCGACGCCGTGGCGCTTATCGCCGGGCTGAAAGAAGCGTTTGGCATCCGCGACACCGAGGACGAGCTGCGCCGCCTGCTGCAAATGCGCGAGGACAACGTGGAGAACTTCATCGAGTCGTTCACCGTCACCGTGATCGCGAACGTCATGTATGAGAACGGCCTGCAGACTGCCGTGCTCTCCCCATCACGCCTGCTGAGCGGCATGACCCCGAACGTCGACATCGACAACACCGTCCTCGGTGCCATCAAATACACCCTGCAAGGAGAACCCCTGAATGTACCTACCACAACCGAGCACGTCCGCCCTGCTGATCAACAACCTGATTCACGGTCGGAAACCGCTTGACGCGGTACCGGCGCTGCAGTCGATCGAGAAGGCGTACAACGTGACCATCCGCCTGACGCACACCGGCATCCGCGTGCGCTCCAATTACGGCATGGGCAAGACGTTTTACGTCATGGGTGATCCCGACCTGACCAAGACCGGGAAGGCCGAGGGCCGCGAGCAATGTGACGCGATGCGCCACTATGCCACCGGCTTCCTCATGTGGGCACGCGAGAACATGCCGACCGATGCGGTGACGGCAGTAGCGGAGGGACTGGCTGGTGGGCGTCAATAAAACCGTTGCCGTGATCGGCGAGGAATACCGTCAGGTGCGCGGCGTGCGGCTTGACCAGCTCGTCGAGAAGACGCGCTACATGGAAGTTTGGTATGACGATCTGGAGAAAGAGGCGCTGGCCTTTTTCAACGGTCAATTACGGCTGCTTGAGTCCGGCACGACACCGGAGCATGAGCGCCTGTACAACGCCGTGAGCGACCGCATGGCGCAATCGCTGGCGGACATCCGCTCGGCGCGCGAGGCGCAGCGTACGGCCTGCACGCACATCACATCGGCCATGTACTACGGTATCCCGGCCAACCTGATCAACATCGAGGCACTTGACCATGAAAATAAAGAATTTTGATAAGCTGATCGCCCTGCACCTCGGCGCGATGTACGACGCGGCCAACGAGAACAGCGAGAAGATCACCCCGCTGCACCGCCTGCTGCTGACCACGAACGACATGGACGACGACACGCTCCACACGTTCGCCACCAAGACGCTATCCGACAAGCTGAAAGAGCTGGAGGTCAATGACCCGCCGGAGGCCACCTACGCCGCCAGCGGCTTCGCCCCGTTCGGCGAGGAAGTCGGCAACGCCTTCGCACTGGCGATCCCGGGCACCAAGGCCATCTTGCTGCAGGTCGAGAAGCGCGAGCGCGTTCTGCCGGGCGTCAGCGTCCGCAACGCCGTCGGCAAGCGCATGGAGAAGCTGATCGCCAAAGAGGTCGATGGCTGGGTGCCGACGCGTAAGGATTGGGCACAGTTGAAGGAAGAGGTGGAGGCCGAAATGCTGAAAACCGCGCCTATCCGCCCATCCAAGATCAACATCATCCTGTCGATGCCGTACGTGTTCGTGTTCACCAGCAGCGCCAAGAACGCCGAGCACTGCACCGCGCTGATCCGCAAGGCGCTGGGGTCGTTTGCCACTGAGCACCTGCTGGCCGACGAGTACAGCCTGCGCCTGTTCATGAAGAACGTCATCACCAATGAGTTCGGCGGCTTCATGGCGGACGAGTTTGTCCACCTCAAGCACGACGACGGCGACGACGTGAAGATCAAGGACATCGACGTCAACAACTGCACGATGGTCGATGACCTGCTGGAGAACCTGTACACGCCTCGCGCGCTGGAGTTCTCGGTGGACACCGAAACCATCGGCATCGACAAAGTGTGGCTGCGCCTGTCGGACAAGGCGATCATCAGCGGCCTGCACATCGGTGAAGCAGACGTTGACGCGAACTACGATGCCACGCTGGAGCGCTACGGCACCGACGGCGGTCAGTTCCTGTCGATGATGGCAAACCTGTTCCAGCTCGACAAATCGCTGCACGCGCTGTTCCGCATCTTCGATGAGGTGCCGGAGATCGTGGTCGAGTACACCGCCGTGCTGGAAGACGACGACGAGGTTTAACGATGGCAAACGACCTGCGGGAGCAACACGAAAAACTGCTGGCCGGGATGAAGGACGGCGAATCGTTCTTCATCCAAGACGTCCGCCCGGAGCAACTCGGGTACGTCCGCCAGATGGGCTACCGGCTGAAAATCAGGCTGTCTATCCGCTTCATGCTGAAAGACCCGATTTACGGCAAGATGGGCACGCGGGTGCGCCGGGAAGGCGTGCTGGCGGCCGACAAGGACTAGGACAATGGGCGCGTACACTACGCCGGGCGTGATCCGGTATTGGCAGGACAAAAAGACGGCGCAGGTCATCATGACCAAGCAGCCGGAAAACTATAAGCCCTGCGCTGAATGGCACATCTACTTCCGCGAGGTGCGGCTGCTGCACCACCCGGAGAGCGCCTGCGTCTTCGCGGAGGACGCTGGCACCTGCCTGTCAGCGCTGGACGACCCATGCGTTATCGAGGTCGATCTTGAAACGTACAATTACTGGAATCTGATTTACAGTAACCCGGACATATGATTTACTTGGGCTAAGGCATAGTGTGCTCGCGTGTCTTTGTCCTGTTGTTCGGAGTTGTCACGGTATCCACATCTGTGACGGGGAACCCGCCTAGCTGTTTTGGGCGGGTTTCTTTTTGCCTGCATGAATCTGTTTGACACATGCGACGTATATAGCTAGTATTCTATCTGTTCCCCAACAGCAGGATACAACGCGATGAATAGTCCGATACCTCAATTCCAGCCGTTCAATCAGCTCCTGATCGGCAAAGCCCCCATCTACATCTTTCCGCTACCCCACGGCCCGCGGGTGATCGTGGCGTGCGATGGCGATTCAGTCGTGATGTTCAAGGACAACGGCTCCGCCCGGCGTACCGAGATCACCGGCTTCGCCCCGCACATCGAAGAGAAGTTTGCCGAGCTGTATTCGGCCATGCTCTCCGAGCCGAACCCGGCGTACACGCTGAACGGCAAGCAGGTCAAGTTCCCGACGCTGGTGTTCGACGTCATCCTGACCGACGCCGCCGAGGACATGTGCAATGACGGCAGCGACGCCGACGTCCAGAAGCACTTCGCCGACTTCGACGAGCTGGGCGCGCCAGCACCGAAAGACAGCATCACCGCACTGGTGCTGTGCGTCATGCTGGACGACGAGTTCTCCAGCGGCAAGACGACGCACGACATCTGGTGGCAGCGGGCGTGGCTGACACGCGGGCTGCGCAGCATCAACATGGGCAATCCCCACATGCACCCACGCCCGGCCATCAAGCCACTGACCCAATCCCCGCGCAACTGGCGCTACGAGTACAGCGGCATCGCCTCCGACCTGCCGGACGTGTGCTGGGGCATGATCTATAACTGCTTCGAGCGGCGTTTCGCCGGGGCGCTGATCGTCGATGTCTGGCAGCCGTGGAAAGCACGCGGCGATGCCTACCGGATCCTGCGTGAAGAGGATGTCGAATTATGAGCCTTGACCATAAAAGCGTCGTCAGGATGCAAGATGAGTACCTTTGCACTTATTGCGGCAAATCGTGGGACATCAACGACGCCGAACCGCCAGCGTGTCTCGCCGACAATGAGGTTAAGGGCACTGGCGTCCCGGCGTATGACCCGCCTCGTCTTGAATCGCCGACGGGCCGCGTCATGTCACCCAACGCGCAGCGCTTCCCGGGGAACCTCCAGAACATCCCGCGCCGCACCACTGACTCCGTGCGCACGATGGAGGCGATCAGGGCGACGCTGACATGCCCATACCCGGTACCGCCCCGGGCGGAGGCATTTGCGCTTTACTTCGAGCAGCACGCAACGATTATCTACGCCGACTCGATGTCGATGGCGCTGGGGTTCTTCGGCCGGACGATGGGCCACACGCTAACCCCGTGGCAGCTCAACCGCATCGGTATCGACCGCTTCACCTCGATGGATGAGTATTGCACCGGCCGCGTACCGCGCGTCGAAATGAACCCGGCAGTCATGGACACGGCCACCAGCCGCGTTACCAACTGC
>NW_011965465.1:0-2084 GCF_000949405.1 Vollenhovia emeryi
AAAGTAACTTTCCTATGTTCCTTGATATTTATGAAGTACTTTAGAGCATTTCGTGTATTGCAATAAAAATATATTAAATGTAAATGGTATTTATGTAATCTTTTTATTGCTAATCTTTAATAAACACTTATTAGTTTAATGTCATCATACATTTTATTATGTGCTTTACTCGGAATTCAAGTATGTTACTTTTATACAGATATTTTGGGGTAGTTTGCAGTAAGGGCATTTTTATATATTCTTGCTGTTTAAAATCGCTTTTTAAATCATATAACGTAATTACTTGTTTTAAGGGGGGAGACCAGTATAGCGGACAGAAAAATAAAGATTTTTCGTGAATTTTTTAAATGAAAACTATACATGTCAATCAAAACTGTGTTGTTTCTTCTTGAAGTACATCTTTTCATGTGCATTTAAAAAAAATAAAACGGGATACGTTAGTTATTTCATCCTCTAGAGCTAACGTAAGCAGGTCCTGAAAATAAAACGTCCGTTCTATTTTTGCTTACTGCAAATGCGTATACGTATCCTATCAGTTTCTTACGGAAGACAAATCGAACCCAATCTATCAATTGAGTGCAATTAGAAGTTCGTCGGATCAGCCGTTGTTGAGAACTGAAAATCTGAGGGCCCGTCAACTCGTATACTCGCGTAAACTTACACGGCGGTGTCGCGCGCGCGTTTCTAGCTAGCTTATACATACTTGGCGCGAGACACTACCGTGTCTCGTGATTCATACCCAGATAGCACAAAGATGAACATAAGTTCATAGAGAAATCATTTTAAAGAAAACATACAGAATTATAAAAATGAATATCTGAAGAATTCTTGAAGAATTAGTCTCAATCAGTTCGTCTTGAAGTATTCTTCTCAAGTTCATTATAATTCGCGATTCAGTACTGTGAATACTTTAAGAATTTATGAGGAATTATTTGTCATGCGCGAGTATCCGCTAACTGCCATCCGGACGTTCTTGTGCAGCGTGTTACCACGTGCAATATTTTGTGTGCGTAACGTTATGTGCAATTAATTTTGTGCAATAGTTCTATTGTGTAAAAGAAAGAATCGAACGACGAGAACCGAAACGGAAGAATCATCCGATTGTCAACGAGCTTCGGTTGAGAGTATCTCACTGTTGAGTGAGAAATTATAATAATGGTGTAATGCTACTGCATACTAGATGTGTACATACATTGGGTAAATATTTTGTAATCCTCTTTGTTCTAACACTATTCCCCTTGAATTCATAAAGTTTACATTTATTGAATTCGAGATGAATACTTTAAGAAGTTGTCAGGAAAACGATTTATGGTGCATGTAACTTCCTCTGTCACTCTTATTGTATTCTTCTATGAATTCCTAAAGAATTACAATTCAGAAAAAAGAAAACTTAAAGAATACTTTGTGAATTCAGTGTGCTATCTCTGGGTATTTGAGTTGTCCCTGAACGCATATTGTCTATATTATATATGAACATAAAAATTATATAAAAATGCTTTATTTATTCTTAAAAATTACCATACTTATCAGAAATAGACTATAGTTTTGAAAATATATACCTAGTGCTGATTAACCTTTAATAACTGGGTACAGTTGCACTTGTTATTTATAATTTTAGATAAATTCAATACGTACAGAGGCAATGCGATTTTCTATCAGCAATTACGTCTACGTATCGATTGCAACGAGTAAGTACAGGATGCAGACAGAAACCGATACGAATCGTATCAATAATTGCAAAAAGATTCCTAGAGGTCGACATTTGCATACAGATAGATACAGTATCCGCAATTGCGGATAGATACCGTCAGCATCCGATGCGTACAAGATGCGAACAGAAACCGACAGGACTCGTATCCGTAATTGCAGCCAGATTTCTACAGGTCGACATTTGCATACAGACGCAGATAGATACGGTATCCGCAATTGCGGATAGATACCGTCAGCTTCCGATGCGTACAAGATGCGTACAGAAACCCGTGCAGAAAATTATTAGGGCCTAATAAGAAGCTAAAGGTCCCTATAAGGAATAAATATGGCTGCCCTAAAAAGGGATGTCCTAACATTGCCACATCAGGGCCTTA
>NW_011965465.1:5010-6758 GCF_000949405.1 Vollenhovia emeryi
TATATGTATATAGAAACAAATTATTAGAAATTCTTAATACTAATGAAGGAAGATGAGAAATATATTCTGTGTACGTAACTTAGACGGAAGTTCAAGTCGAATTAATTTATCTAACACATATTTTAACGAATATGTAGCAGTAACATGAGATATTGCAGGAAGGTGCCACATATTTAGTAAATTTGATTTGCATGGATATCTTGTAGGATGATATTAGATGTATAGGTAAATAGAGCGAAGACTTGATCTTTTTAAGTATAGGTAGAAATTTAATCGATAGCCCGAAGTGATCTATACAATATCGTCCGCGTTTTCCGCCGTGTTACTCGCGACTCCCCGTCTCGTTCCTTAGCTTTCGCCTTTCTTCCTTGTCCCCCGCTCACGCACGCACGCGACCCAGGTGTCACGCAGTTATTGGCTGATCGATGCCGCACGTGGGTCAGGTGTCACGCCAATATTGGCTGATCTATGCCGCACGCGCAATAATAAACCGCTAAGTTTAACATTCTACAATCTGTATAATGATTTTGCTTTTCTCCAAAATTGTACCTTCTATTATGATGTTTGAAAGACATGTATCATGCTTATTACTATACATAGAATTAATTTCCATAATTATACCATTACTTAAAAGCACCATATTATTCTTTCGTTTTGTTGTAATTATGAGACGATGCCATTGAATTTTTTCTATATGAATTTTATTATTACGCACTTCTTTTTAGTATTTTATTATCAATGCGCATATTTTTATTCACAACTATACTTTGTTCATGTAGCCTACGACATATTTGCGCCAGAGGTTTATTAGCTGTACGAAGAAGACGTTTAATTTTTCCAAGTTCATTTTCGAATGGAAAACAACTTATTTTACTTAAGGAGCAATTGAAATTTGTCACGTCATCAGCTACATGCAATAAATTGTGCACATTTATAACTTGAGATTGCGGTCCATATAGATACGGCATGATCATAACAAATCTTTTCAAAAATTTTTTTGCCATTGCGTTATGGGTTAAAGCGAGCTTTTCACTGCACAATATTCTGCATGCAACATGAAATAACAAAAAGTGATCATATAATTGTTTTGAAAGAATGCCTTTTAAAACAATTGGGCCACAGTATAATGCGAAAAATCTAAATTCTGTTGCTTTCCATTTTAAATATTCGAAAATTGTTCTCGGCTTTCGTCGAAATTCAGTAGGAATCTGAGTGCTGAAGTGCAAAAGTCTGTTTGAAATTTCTATTTTTTGTCGGCGACTTATTCTAGTACTCAATGGGCCTTTCATCCATAAATCTATTAATTTTTTCATAATTCCGTTAAAAAACAGATGCATATGATCTAGAACAAATATTTTCGTAAAATCTATCTGAGGAATTATATTGACAAGTGCTGAGACACTAGTATGATGAGCACGATCTTCTTGTACAAAAATGATACTTTTGTACGTTTCGGACACTCCAAACCGGGAAAAATTACTCTTGAAAATTTTCCTACTCTAATTAGTTCTCCAGTAATTGTACAACGTTCACAAGCATTGTATCCGTTATGCCCTTTAGTACATTTTAGAAAAGCCCGGGCGGGAGTGTCTGAAATAAATGCCAATAATTGAACCTTATAAGTTCGATTTTCTATACAAATTCCATGTTGTTGTAACATATTAATCTCAGCAATAAACGATTCGAGATATTTGTCCAAATATTTCGGTTTACTTTGTCCATAATAGATAGCAACAGTGAAAGGTTTA
>NW_011965466.1:0-6764 GCF_000949405.1 Vollenhovia emeryi
AGCCAACAATCAGACCAACAACAATCTGTGTCCTGGCTCGAATAATGGATGAGGAAGTAGCTGAGTGGTTAATAAATGAAGATTTAAGTGATTTGAAGGAGATATTTATGAGTAAGTATTAGAAATATCAAATAAAAATGCTCATGGATTCTGTTAATCTTCCTACCAGAATCTTTCAACCCGAGCGAGAAATGATTCGTCAATCGACGTCGAATCGACATCGACACCGTCGAATTGACGTCGATTCGACATCATTTCGACGTCGATCGACGAATCATTTCTCACTGAGACAGTTTTCGGTTGCAGAAAACAAAACTTCTTCACTATTTTATACAATATACTTTTTGAGTTTTGTTTGTCTTACTTAATAGTTTAGGCCCGGTCTACAATGAGTCGTTAGTCGTTAGTCAGAAGTCGCAACTATATGTTGATCCTTTTCCTTTCTGGGTGGAAGAAAAAGGACCGACATATAGTTCCGACTTCTGACTAACGACTAACAACTCATTGTAGACCGGGCCTTATCCTTTCTATTTTTCCTAATGTCTAGTGTATTATTTATAACCTAACCTAACCTAAACTAACCTAATTTAGCGATCCACAATATGTATATTCATGTCGTTACAAACACTTTTTTAATTGTCTTTGATCGGTTATTTACTTTTACTGGTGTGTTAAAAAATGTTTTAAAATGGAATTGTAGTTGCATCTTGATCTTATTAGGTGTTCTACGTTAGTGAAGTTGCTTTCTCTTATTCAATGCATAAATGTCAAAAATGTTGCATGTTCCCAATGCTACTTTTATTTATTGCTTTCCTTAGGTCAAAAAATAAACAACATGAGGAGACTACTCGCTCTAAATGAGGAATTAATAAAAGAATTGATTCCTCAGATAGGATTGCGAGCAAGTTTTCTTTGTAGTTGGAAACGCCTAATAGGTGTGTCTGCTACTCAAGAGAAGGTATTATTTATCCCCAAGCATGTATTGCATTTTCTTTCGCATTTCTATTAATCTTTAACAATAAAAACGTTTTTAGACAGATATTAATACAGTCATACTTATATTAAATTAAAACTAATGCACACACATACATACACACACAAACAATTTTTATTTGCAGGCCAGTAAGGACACACCAATAATAATTACAAACGACACACCAATAACAATAGACTCTATACCTATTTTTACTGAAATACCTACGGAATTTACGCAACATATCTCGGTAAAGTGGTATTTATGTTTAAAATTAAATAAAATATTTAGTTATAATATATTTTTATTAAGTGGACTCCTAGAGAGTAGGGCCTTAAAAATTTTTGTTTTTAAAAACATATTTCATTCCATAATTCCATTTTTTATTGCTCCATGTAGTCTCAAAAGAGTACATAAATGAATGTTTTATTTTTTCTGAGAACCAACCAGTCGGTTGGTACATTAACTGTGTATAGAAATTTAACTCCATATTAAAATTATAGTTTTTAACTCAAGCAATTGCTTCTCTCTCATTGCTTAAATATTTTTTCTATTCAAAATGTTTTTAAATTATATTAAGCGTTTCTATTATTTTTTACTTTTAGATAGATAGAAATTTAGTTTTACTTTTTCCAGAATCCTATTGAGCATACAGAATTAGATGTTGAAGAATTCCTGTTATCCTCACCATCTGTTTCAAATTTAAATACAACTCAAGAAAATCAAACAAAACGTTTTAAGAAGACGAAAGAAAGTGTACTTGTTGAAGAAGATCCTAAACACCAACAGAGCCGACACATCGTATCTTTTAAATCACTTGAAGAATTAACAACTTTGGTTAGTAATTCTCATTTTAGCTTACTATTCTCGTGCTTAATTTGAAACTTTTCAAATATCCATTCAGACAGATTTATCATCCATATATTTAGTGATAATCACTCTCCATTTTTATATTTTCTATGCTTCTAGGATTTTGAGAAACTTTTGAGGAATTATTCCTTGAAAAGTAGTGCCGCTCTTCAGAATTTTGAGAAAAGGGGAATGCTCACTGATTTAGATAGATCCGCCATAACTGAAGCTGTGGCTAATACTATTCTCCAGTTGAATCATTTGTAAATATTACTTTTGTTCTATATTAGTTTCTCTCTATTTTCATAAACTCTTTCATGAAATGCAAATAATCTGTTAAACTTTGGTTTTTTGTTTTCTTTAAATAGACCAAAACCTTCGGAATACATCATTGCGGCAACTAAGTTATGTGAATTGTTTCCATGTGAAACTAAGGTAAAGTTTATATATAAGTAATAAATTCTTTATGAAATTACATTCATTCAATTAAATTTTTTATCGTCAATTAATATCTTTTGTTTTAAAATACAGGAGTCATATTATTGTCCGCCAGTAGGCAAACATAGAAATGCGTCAGGAAAACTTCCCGATAAAATAAAAAACATTAAATATCAAGTCAAGAAAACAGCTACTGGTTCGTGGACATCTCACTCTGAATGTTCTTTTATTCCAAATAAGGATCAAATCACTCATCCTACAAAGTTTGCAGGTAACAGTTGTAAACCTATTCCTCTCTTTGAAGGATTACTCTCTAATTGCTTAATTTTAATAAGATTTTATAGAAAAAGTTATCAGTGCTTTTTTGGTATTTTTCAGGAAGTTGTGATCCAAATGACTCTGCAGTTAAAACTGCCATTGCTCACTTGAAGTATGACGGTATTGAGTCTTGGCCTGAACTTTTGCGTAGCTGGTCAGTGACACATCCTTTGCGCTTTCAATATCTCAGAGAAACCAGACCAATATTGCAGATACAGAAAGCAACGTCTTCTGTTCAAAAATCGCAAGAATGTGATGTTTTAGTTAGTGATTATGTCAAGAATTGGAATGTGCTTGCACAGCCTAATGGATATCTATTGGTAAAAAGATTGCATTTATATATTTTGAATGTGATGTCTGTAATAATGCTTTTTCTTTTGATTTCTTTTGTTTCAAATTTAAACAAATTGATTGATTAATTTGCAGATTCAGCAAGATTTTAAAGAACTATATCCTGGAAGAGAAGATGGTTTAATATCAAAGTGGGATTCAACCAAAGAAGTCTTAATTAATCTACTTAATACTGAAATTGCTAAATCAGATGAGTATGGTAGGAAATTGCTTACAGATTTGGCTGTTACAGATACAGGTATTTATAAAAAGATTATATTTGTGGTCCAAATTTCTTTTATTATTAATATATAACTTTTTTATTGTTTTATTTTAACTATTTCATTTATGCTTTTCAGAAACAAATGATGTAATTTTATTTCATCTATTACCATCACTTTGCTGTAAAAGGACAAGAGGTACAAACGTAGGTGTGCCATCAATTGCAGAAGCCCGAAAGGCCTTTATCCTCCATATCCTTGTAATTATTATTTTTATTAAATATTCCTATTTTATATACCATATATAGAGAGAGTAATAAATATACGAAGTTACTATGTTAAGAATACTTTTATAGATTCCAGGAGATTTGAATCGTCAAGTCAAGGCTCATAGTGAGTGGCTGGCAAATCATGGCTTGAATTTACAACCGATGTTAATATTTGTTGGACCTTCTTTGTCAAATATTACTGCCAGTTACGTTCAAATAGATACCGTGCGGTATCAGCTTCGCACTCCAATAAAAGCTCTGGATACGTGTTTCAAGGCGTTTCATGCGTTGGATGCTGCATACCAGAAGGAGTGCCAAGCAGTCTGGCTTTTTATCCAGAAGTATTTTTACGATTTATATCTTAAAGAGGATAATAATATTCCTCGAGTGACAAGTGTACTTAGTTCCTTAAAGGGATTGATTTCCAAAAAACTGTAGTGTTTAATACTGTTACATACTTTAGCTTTAGGTTGAGAACTGTTTTTATTTCTAAAAAATAATGTATATTTGTAAGGACTGCCATTTTCAGTTGCCCTCCATTAAAGCATTGTGCTGTCATTTACAAATAATTCATTCATATAATGTTCTTAGTGTGTATAAGTGCGCCCAGAATGGTTGCTCGCGAGAATACGATTCAATAAAAGCTTTCAGAAAACATTTGAGGGATAAACATTCTAATCATATGCTTAATGAAGAGCCATTAGAGGCTCTTGATCAGGAAGCTAATGAAAATATAGAGTTAAACTATAATATGAGAAATGCCTTTGAACAAATTGACAATGGTGGTCAAAATGAACAGATTGAAAACATTCATAATGTTGTTATCACTGCTCTTGATTTCAAAAATACTGTTTTTGAATCATCAAGAGCTTTGATTGCTAAATTATATGCGTCCAGGACCTTGAATAGAGCTCATGTGCAGGAGATAATTGATATTATGTCAGAATTTTTTTCTGGCAATTGTGTTGCAATGCTTCGAGCCAAAACTTTCTCTATGTTGCAAGCTTTTGAACAAAGACAAAACGTAGATATGCAGTGTTTGATTGAGACGTTTAATACATTAGAAAATATTTTTCAAGGCTTAGAGACTGAAACACAAAGAGTCAATGCACTTAAAGCAAACCAGTCTTACATACACCCTCAGACTTATAGAATTGGAGTTTCAGAAAAGATGGTAAAAGTTGGAAACATTGCCATTTTAAAACCAATAGAACTGACAGGTCAATATATTCCAATGAGGCATGTTTTAAGGAACTTTTTGGAATTACCTGGTATCTTTGATGCTATTTTAGCAAATATTGAAAATCTAAATAATTCAAATAAGTTTACCAATATAATTCAGAGCCCTCTGTGGAAAAATATAAAAGATTCTTATTTTCAAGACCGCTTAGTATTGCCATTGTTTATTTACTTCGATGATGTGGAACCTAATAATTGCACAGGTTCACATGCGGGTGATCATAGTCTTGGAGTTTTATATTATCAAATACCTTGCATACCTCAGCATCATATCTCCACTCTTGAGAATATTTTTGTATCTTCTATATTTTTATCAGATGACAGACATCTAAATAATGGAAACGCTTTTCAACCTGTTATAAATGAATTAAAAGATCTCGAAAATAACGGCATATTAGTGCATACAGTAAGTGGCAATCAGCGCGTCTACTTTTGTACCTGCTTGCTTCTTGCTGATAATTTAGGCTTTCACTCTATTACTGGGTTTACTGAATCCTTTAATGCTAACCATTACTGCCGTTTTTGTAAAGAACATAAACTAATAATGAGAAAACAAGTTAGAGAAAATTTGTTGCTATTACGCACTGAAGAAAATTATGAAGCTGATATTCTTATCAATAACGTATCATTAACAGGTATTAAAGATAGATGCATTTGGAATGACCTTCAAACCTACCATGTGATTACTAACTCGTTGCGGACTTAATGCATGATATCCTGGAAGGCGTTTGCCATTATGATCTTTGTGCTATTTTGGAGGAATTGATTTTTATCAAAAGCTATTTTACTCTTCAGAATCTCAATGATCGAATACAAAATTTTGATTACAGTTTTGATATAGGTAACAAAACTTCTGTTATAACGCTTGATCATATTCGAGGAGAAAAACTGAAAATGTCTGCATCAGAAATGTTATTTTTTGTTCGACATTTTGGTCTCATAATTGGAGATTTGGTGCCTGAGGTAGATGAAGTTTGGCAGCTGTACAGTCGTCTTATTCAAATATTACATATTATTACTGCGCCATTTGTAGATACAAACTTGACTACGTATCTTGCAACTTTGATTGCCGAACATCACGAATTATATTGCAAATTATTTTCTAAGACATTGAAACCCAAACACCACTTCATGGTTCATTATCCCAGAATTATGTGTTTTATTGGTCCTCTTATTCATGTATGGTCCATGCGCATGGAGGGCAAACATCGACCAGTGATTAAACAAGTAGTTAAGGCTATAACGTGTCAAAAAAATCTTCCGTTAACAGTGGCTAAGAAATATTTACTCAGTCTCTCAGCTCGCTTTTTGTCTAAACAGGGTTTTCATCGAGATGTAGTTTTTCATTTCAAAGAAAAAATTATGGTCGATTGCTATAATTATAATAATTTTCAATACATCTTATCTCCTGAACTTAAAAACTCTGTGGTAGTTAAAGAAGCAACTATATGCAATACTAACTACAAGAAAAATATGGTTCTTGTAATAAACTATGAAAATGACTTGCCTCTCTTTGGATTATTGCATTGGATTGTAAAACCACAGGTAATTAATAGTAGAGTAGGTTTCATTCTCTCAGGTTTCCATACTATTGGGTTCAATAGTCATCTTCACTGTTATGAAGTGACACCAACTATGGAATGGTATTATAAAGAATATGAAGATCTTATTTCGTTTTATCCAACTGTATGTAGAATAGGAGCTGATGGAAATTCTTACGTATCTTTCAGACACATTCTGTAATATATGTACATGTATTGTATATGTAGATGTATATGTAATAGTAAATGTTTATTTTGCAGAACTATTTTGTAATGATTTATAATCCCAGATATTAATTAACATATTTTGTAAGAAAACATATTAAAACAACATTAAGTATATATTCTTACATGTTAAGAATATCTGATAAGAATATCCTGTTTAGAGGATTCCCCTCTTAAATAAAGAGGATCCTCTTGGTGCTTATTTTAGAGGTAAATATTCTGAAAGTAAGTGAAATATACTTAAAATGAGAATACAATTTTTTTCGGTGAAGGCTTATTTCGCCATTTCGCTAGATATTCGTGTTCTGAGCGCGGATACTGTATTCTCGTCGTGTACTAGCGTTAGTTTAACTGTCTCCGA
>NW_011965467.1:0-6766 GCF_000949405.1 Vollenhovia emeryi
GCTGGGGTGGTTAATGGGCAAAGTTTTTTGACGGGTCTTTTAATTTCACCGCTCTGTGTCTTGACGGTTACTACTCTCACCACGCCGTCTTGTCCAGGATGCAAGGCTGTGATTCTTCCCAGAGCCCATTGTAATGGTGGGGTGTGGTCTTCCTTTATCAGAACCACTGTATTCAACTCGATGTTGTCTCCTGAAGCCGTCCACTTTGTCCTTGGCTGCAACTCGTTCAGGTACTCCTTGTGAAAGCGGATCCAGAACTGCTGAAGCAATCGCTGCCGATTCTGCCAATGGGTGAGACGATTCTCTGAAATCTCAGTAAAATCATGTTGAGCAGGCTGTATAAGAGAATCGCCTATCAAAAAATGCGCGGGTGTCAAGGCCGACAAGTCGTTTGGATCGCTAGATAACGGCATGAGGGGCCTCGAATTCATTATAGCCTCAATCTGGGATAGTAAGGTACTGCATTCCTCGAACGTAAGCACCCTTCCTTTGGTCACCGTGTACAAACGTCGTTTGGCGACTTTCACCGCCGCCTCCCAAATGCCCCCGAAATGCGGGGCGTGTGGAGGAATGAAGCTCCACTTTATTCGCCGACGAGCCAGGTTGTCTTCTATTTCTGAGCTCTTCCTCTCCAAGAACGTGTACACCTCCTTCAATTCTCGAGCCGCTCCCACGAAGTTCGTCCCATTATCTGAGAATATCTTCGAACAAATCCCGCGACGGGCTGTGAAACGGTTTAAAGCCGCTAAATATGCCTCCGTTGTCAGATCTGAGACAAGCTCGATATGAACCGCCTTAGTGCTCAGGCAGGTAAATATCGCTATGTAGCCTTTTGAAATGTGGATTCTCCCCCGACGTCGACTCTCACGGAGCTGTAGAGGGCCCGCGTAATCAACACCGGTACTTCTGAATGGTCTGCCGAGACCGGTCACTCTCTGCTTGGGCAGATCTCCCATCTTCAATTCCGGAACTGTCGGTCGAAACCGAAAGCAGCTCACGCAGCTTCTCACTATCTTGCGTGCCTCTCTTCGACCGCTTAAGGGCCAATAACGTTGTCTCACCGCACTAAGAAGCTGCTCAGGTGGACAATGCAATAGGCGCAAGTGTTCCTTGCGCATAATCAAATTGGTCACTCGATGCCTTGCTGGCAGCACGATAGGATGCTTCTGATTTTCTGGTATACTCGCGTGTCGAAGTCTTCCTCCTACCCGTATCAAATCCTCTTCATCCAGGAAGGGGTTTAAAGATCGCACGTTGCTTTTCCTTGACAGCTGTCGTCCGCCTCTCAAGTCGGCAAGTCTTCGGAAAACATTTCCTGCTGCACCATCTTTATTATCGTCTGGTCTGCTCGCTCCAGTTCCTCGAGTTTAATTACGCCGGCGTTTCCTTTTCCTAGCGTCTTATCCTTAAATCGATGACATTGAGCAATTACCCGCTGAAGCTTGCAGTACGTCGGAAATCTTGTCCATAAATCCGTGTTTTTGATCGCTACTAATGCGACAGTTGCAGTTTTTCGTTCAGGAGGTTCAACCTCCGGCTCTTCCGTATGTTCTGGCATCTGATTCTTGCTCACGAGCCAAGGAGGCCCATGCCACCAGAGCTCACTTTCCTCGAGCACGTCCGCGGGGACGCCCCTTGATAACAGATCCGCAGGGTTTTCATCCGTTGGCACGTGGTTCCAATCGATGTTTCCCGTAATATGCTGAATCTTGGCCACACGGTTTGCGACAAACGTCTTTAGTTCGTTTGGTCGCGCTCGAACCCAGGCGAGCACTATCGTGCTGTCGGTCCACAGTTTAACGCCGTTGATTCTTTGGCCATATGCTTCCCTAGCTAGAGCATATAGTTTCGCAAGGAGTAGCGCTGCTTCGAGTTCCAATCGCGGCACCGATATAGTTTTGAGTGGCGCCACTTTGGTTTTTGCGCATATTAGATGCGAGCTAATGCCTCCATTTTCATCTGAACTCACGGCGTACAAACACGCGCCGTAAGCCTTCTCCGACGCATCTCCGAATCCGAAGATGTCAAACTTGTCTGATGCACTCCGGGGAATCACGTTCCGTGGTATCTGTAGGTAGTTAGCCTTCTTCAAAGCCGAACTGTAGTCTTCCCAGGCAGGTGCGAGTTCCGCTGGAATCTCCTGATCCCAATCGAGATCGTACAACCATAGACGTTGCATTATTATCTTCCCGCTGACCAGTAACGGTGCGATGAGGCCCAACGGGTCGAACACTTGCGCTATCTTGGATAAAACAAGCCGCTTCGTTACAACCTGATTCTCCTCCGTATGCACCTGGTATTGCAGACAGTCTGCCTTAGCGTTCCATAAAAGACCTAATGTCTTTAGAGCTCCCTCCTTATCTAGGATTAACAATTCGTCGGTCTTGCATTGCTCTGCAAGATGTTCCAGAATACTTGAGCTGCTGGCCCGCCACTTCCGTAGATGGAATTGACCTCGCTTCAGCAATTGAGAAAGCTGTTTTTGTAACTCAATCGCCTCTTCCATTGTTCTTGCTCCACTGAGGACATCATCCATGTAGCAATCTTCGATGATCGCGTGCGCTGCTTGTGGTAGATCACCTCCGTCGTCTTCAGCTAGTTGCCTTAGACACCTTATTGCCAGATAGGGCGCGCAGTTTGTGCCGTATGTTACGGTATTCAACTGATATCTCCTCACGGGTTCCTCGGGATTACTTCGCCAAAGTATTTGCTGCAACGATCGGTCTTCTTCGGCAACCAGGATCTGTCTGAACATGGACGCTATGTCCGCTGTCACAACGTGCTCGTATGTTCTGAATCGAAGTATTATGCCGATCAAATTCCCTTGCAGATTCGGTCCTGCGATAAGCTTGTCGTTCAACGATGTATTCGCTGTCGTCTTTGCGGAGGCGTCAAATACCACCCGCAGCTTCGTCGTTACGCTATCTGGGCGTACAACCGCCTGATGTGGTAGTACGTAGTGCTCTGACTTCTGATTCTCGTCCTCAACCAATGTCATGTGTCCTTGGCTGAGATAGTCCTGCATAAACTTGCAATATCCCAACTTCAAGTCCGGATCTCTAGCGAATCGCCTCTCTAATGAGATGAAGCGTTTGAGCGCAAACTCGCTCGAGTTTCCAAGTCTCACGTCCGCTCGTGCTGGCAAACGCACCAGGAATCTTCCTGTTTCGTCTCTCTTGCACGTGGTTTTAAACAGCTGCTCACACTTCCTTTCTTCTTCCGAAAGTTGTGGAGTTCCCGGTGTCTCTTCCTGAGTCCAGAACCTTTCAATTTGTTTCATCAACATTTCGTTAGTTACTGTGAGGCAGGTTGCTGATAACGGCGGTTGTGTTTCGGTCATCTCTCCGCCTATTATCCATCCAAAGTGTGTTTGTTGTATCGATGGCTGTCCTTTGATGCTATTTCTTGGTGATCCGACGAGGCATTTCCAGTATAACCCTGCTCCGATAAGCAAATCAACTGGCCCCGGTTGGTCGAAACACGGATCTGCAAGAAGCGCGCCTCTCGGGATTATAACCCTTTTTACGTCAATCTTGCTCTGAGGGAGTCTTTCTGTTATTGTTGGCAACACCAAACATTCTAATGTCGCCTCGAATTTACTTCGGATTGACTTAATCCGCAGTTGCGTTACCTTGTACGCACTCGTCTCTGTTCGCCCTATTCCAGTGATGGGCCGCTCTTCTTTATTGCAAACTAACTTGAGTTTATTAGTCAAGCTCGTGGTTATTATGTTAGTTTGCGATCCAGGGTCCAGTAACGCACGACAAGCTTGCACATTGCCCTCTGAATCGTATGCATGTACCTTTATTGTTGACAAGATCACTTTAGTTGCTGTTTGCGCACAGTAAATACTCTGCGTCTCCATCTTGCTTGCTTCTTGGGTAGCGCACGCCACCACCGATGTTTCCGTGCTGCTCTCACTCTCCTGAGGTTCCACTTCTCTATGGAGGAGAGTGTTGTGTCGCTTCGAGCATTTCTTGCATGTTGTCGAACGGCAGTCTCTTGAGTAATGTCCTGAATTCAAACAATTGATGCACAGCTTTTTATCTCGTACTGTGACCAGCCTATCGGCAACCGATTGCTTTAGCAATTCCTCGCACTTGTATATCGGATGACTGCCTTTGCAGATCTTGCAGCTCGCTGGTGTCGTCGTGAGCGAGACCTTTTTCTCGCCTTTCTTCTGCGTCGTTGGCTTCTCGCTGGATGCCTGCTTTCCTTTATTTTGATTCAATACTCTCAATGTGTGACAGCGTTCTGTCAAGAATTTCAGAAATTCTTCTATCTTGGGCATGTTTGTTGGCGTTCGACTCTTGACTATGTTCTGCCAGTCACGCTGCTCCGCAAAATCTAACCTTTTCTTCGCCATGTGTATTATTATCGTATCCCATTTCTCTACCGGCTGATGTAGCGCTCGAAGTGATTCCAGGTGTGTTTGAATGTGCCGTGTAAATTGTCGAATAGCGTCGGCCTTGTTGTCCTTTGCAATATTCGGGAACTGCAACAATGCGTCGAGATGCGTCTCGATGATTAGCATCTGATTATCGTATGTATTCTTCAGAAGTGTCCAGGCGTTTTCGTAGTTCTCATCCGAAATACTGAATCCTTGAACTACCTGGAGCGCTTCTCCCTTCAGGATGCCAACTAAGTACTGGTGTTTCTGCATCGGCGATAAATCCTTATCGCTGTGTATCGTGGTTTCGAAGCTGTTCTTAAAGAACATCCATTTTGTGTAATCGCCGCTGAATTCGGGCAATTTGATTTCGGGCAACTTCGGCTTTGTCCTCCGTTGTCCCTCGTCCGTTGGTTCCGGTGCTCTGTGTTGACTTGCTGCTTGTTGTGCAGCAACCTGCTGTGTCGCAGCAACCTGCTGTTTCGCAGCCTGCTGATCAATGATGTGTTGCGCTGTGGCCGCAGCCTTGTAGTAACAGCTCTCGAACAGATTTCGTTCCGCTTCGCCTTCCTCCTGTATTACCTCTGCTTGCTCGTCCGTCTGTGCTGGCCGAGCATCTATTTCGCCTTGAATCTCCTCGAATTTGCCCCATAATTCCTCGAGCCTTCGTAAGCGAACTCGTGCGTCTGCCGCGCTCTTCACGTCCGCCGAATCAAAGTACAACTGCATTCTGGTAACTTGCCCCTTTACGTAGGCACGCTTTTGCTTTAACTTCCTCATATCCGAATTCGACATCTCGGATTCCGTGATCTGGAACGTGCTTTGATTAACAAGAGATAGGAGACTGACTCGCTCACCTTTCTTGTTTCGATGCCCCCGCTGCGTCGATCCGCCGCGTTGAAGTTATGCGTGTCCGACGTCCTTCGGACCGTCGATGCTGTACGCGTGAGCCTACCTCGCCGCGTATGCTGTTATGCGTGTTCAACGTCCTTCAGATCGTTGATGCTGTACGCGTGAGCCTGCCTCGCCGCGTTGTGGTGTACGCGTGAGCCTGCCTCGCCGCGTTGTGGTTATGCGTGTCCGACGTCCTTCGGACCGTTGATGCTGTACGCGTGAGCCTGCCTCGCCGCGTTGCGCTGTACGCGTGAGCCTGCCTCGCCGCGTTGAATATGCGTGTGACGCTTTGCTTCGCGCGTCCTACCTTGCTGCGTGTCCGACGTCCTTCGGACTGCTGTTGCTGTACGCGTGAGCCTGCCTCGCCGCGTTGCTGTTATGCGTGTTCAACGTCCTTCGGACCGTTGATGCTGTACGCGTGAGCCTGCCTCGCCGCGTTGTGGTGTACGCGTGAGCCTGCCTCGCCGCGTTGTGGTTATGCGTGTGACGCCTTGTTTCGCGCGTCTTCTTTGTCCGATGTATGCTTTTCCTGCGATGCACCGAAGCACGGGTCGTCACTGCCACGCCGGTGTCGCACCTTCGTTCCTTGTCCCGGTTTCCCGTTCAGCCTCTAATACCCCGGTCGTGTTTTCACTCTGCCACTATGTTGGGCGCCAATATGTTGTCGTGTCGGAATGCTCGCAATAAATGCCGCTCTTAGATTTGCAGAAATGCTTTATTTTACAACTCAACTCTTTCGCCGCACAACATCTCCGCCATACTCTCTCCTAACTAACTGTTCCCCTTCCCCAACGCTTATAGCCTCGACGACCTGCCACTGCGCAAGTCAAATTCGCTCTCGCGAACACCGTTTACATTTATAAATGTATCGTTTTTCTTTTCTTCCTCGTACTTATACCATCTTAAAATATTGATAAGATTGTTAGTAACGACGCAGTCTGACGAATTACTGCACAAAGAATCAATACAATACGACAGAGGACGCGCAAATTCTAAGACATCTTATTGCTCATGTAAATTTACCAGCAGCCTACGAAGTTTCCTTTCTATTTTGTCCATGTCCAACGTTATATCCTGTTTATAATAAATCCACAAAAACTTGGCAGAATTCGGACGTACGTTTGGGTCGAACAATGTTGTAGAAATCTTTAAATGCAAAATCAACAAAAACAACACAATGAAAGATGACTAATAACGATAACGACATAGGCCGTGTTGCTAATTATCATAAAATGGTGGTACAGTTGGGACATTCCAACAGAAAACCCCCATTTGGTTGTCAGAAGATTCAAACAGCTTTTAAAGCGGAGACGAACTGTATTGTCTCTGGAACGACAAAACACTTAAGTGCGACTATGTAATTAAATAAATACTTATATACGATATCGAAAATACTAAACCATGACCCAGATAGCACAGGATGTCCTGTGGACGTCCAGTTTAAGTCCAATTTACGTCCGAACGTCCGTGGACGTGAAATAG
>NW_011965468.1:0-6766 GCF_000949405.1 Vollenhovia emeryi
GCTTTCCGTTTCCTCTTCTCTCGCTCCGTTCTCCTCCGTCCCGCTCCTCTCCTTCTCCTACACGTTGTCTCCGCTGTTCCTTCCTCCCTCTCTCCCCTTCTATGCAATACAGAATACCTATTTCTTAACTCCTCTCTATGTTTCCTTCGTTCTACCGACCTTAACCTCTTTCTCCCTGTCTCCTATCCTCTCCCCTTTTCTTACCTCCTGTCTCCTTCTCTCTCACCTCTCCCTCACTCCTCTCCACCCTTGCTCTCTCTTTCCTCTCGATTACTCGAGCTTATCGACCAGCCCGAGCTCTCCTGTCTCTCTCCCCTCTCTCTCTCTCTATATCGCTCGGCTCGCCACTGTCGCTTTCCACCTCCTCTCCTTCGATCTCTCGATCCTCCCGTCCAATCCTCTTCCTTCCATGTATCGATTATATCGATTATATCGATGCTCGCTCCTCTTCCCTCCTCTCTCCTCGCTCCTCGTCCCTCCTCTCTCCTCGTTACAAGACTGCCGATTCCTGCCATCTCATCTTCTCCATTCCCGTTTCTCCTTCACTTTTCACTTTTCACTATTTTCTCTCGCCTTCCTGCCCACCGATTCTTCTCCCGTTCCTCCTTCCATCGCTCTTTCCTCGCTCCCCTCTCCTCCTCCTCCTTCCTTAGTCCAGAATCGCCAACTCCTTGCCGCTTCACTTTTTCCGCTTCGATTTCTCCTCCGCCTTCCGCCTATTCTTCTCGCCTCCATGTCCTCTGGTTCCTCTCTCGTTCCTCTCACTCTCACTTCCTCCTTCTTCCTCACCCTCCACCTTTACATCTCACTTCCGACACTTCTCTCACCGCCTTCCTTCACCAACCTCTTTTCTCCTCGCCATCTTTACCCCCTCCCGAAGAACAACAACAAGCATTTGATATTTTAAAAGAAAAATTGACGACAGCACCCGTTCTACAGTATCCCGATTTCGAACAGCCATTTATAGTGACGACTGATGCATCCGATCATGCGATTGGAGCAGTATTATCGCAGGGAAAAATAGGAAAAGATAGACCAATAGCATACGCGAGTCGAGTCTTAAATAAAGCCGAACAAAATTATAGCACTACAGAAAAAGAATTGCTAGCCACAGCATGGGCGGTCAAACACTTTCGACCATACCTATACGGAACGAAATTCACGATAGTCACAGACCACAAATCTCTAGTGTGGCTATTTAGTGTAAACGATCCAGGATCGCGACTAATAAGGTGGCGATTAAAATTAGAAGAGTACGACTACGTAATCGTACACAAAGCAGGCGCGATAAACAAAAATGCTGACGCGCTCAGTCGACACGTTGCTGACGTGAACACCGTCGAGGAGACAGACACGACGACGGAACGCGAATACTCAGAAGAGTAAAAGAAGAAAATACTGTATGAATACCATGATGCGCCTGTGGGAGGACATCAAGGAGTGGAACGCACAATACGAAGAATTCGGTTGACTCATAATTCGAAAGGCTTAACGAAGGATGTGGAAGAGCACATCTCAAAATGCGAAAAATGTCAGAAAAATAAATTGTCACGTAGAATAAAGGTACCACTGGTGATAACAGACACGCCAGATAGGCCATTCGAAAAATGTGCCTTAGACATTGTAGGACCGTTGACAACGACGACACAGGGAAACAAATACTTACTGACGTTCCAAGACAGTCTAACGAAATTTAGTAAGGCAATCCCCATACCGAATCAGGAAGCAGTCACGGTCGCAAAAATGTTCGTAACGAGGATAATTTTAGAACACGGCATACCCGAAAAGGTACTGACCGATCAAGGTACCAATTTCCTAAGCGACGTATTCAAGAGTACGTGCAAATTATTAAAAATAAAAAAGATCCAGACGACGGCTTACCACCCTGAAAGCAATGGAGCTCTGGAAAGATCGCATCGCACTATTGCAGAATACTTGCGACACTACATAGACGAGGACCAAAGTGATTGGGATGAATGGATCCCGTACGCAATGTTTACATATAACACGACGCCACATAGCGCGACAGGGTACACGCCACACGAATTGATATACGGGCACCAAGCGACTCTACCTACGGCCCTGACTCAACCGCCGCGACAGACGTACTCGTACGACGACTACGCGCAAGAACTACGCGAGAGAATGCGAGCGACGCAACAGGCGGCGAAGGAACAAGTAATAATCGAGAAAGAAAAAGCGAAAGCTCAATACGACAAACGAACTAAAAATGTAGAGTTTAACGTAGGGGAAAAGGTACTCCGACACGACGACACCGTAAGGAGAGGACGCTCGAAGAAACTAGATTCTAAATGGATAGGTCCGTACGTTATAATAGAAAAGCACTCGGAAGTAAATTACACAAGAAAAATGGGGCGAAGAAGCCTACGAGTGCACGCAAACCGCCTGAAACCCTTTGTAGAACATTAACATGGAAATACATTACTTAAAACTACAAACCAAGGGGGAAGGGACAGGAATAAAAGATAGAAGATAGGATAAATGAATAAAATAAAAACATTTCAAGAAAAGCTACGTATAATTAATAAAACAAAAAATATGTGTATAAAAGAAGACTGTATATGTATACGTAGATGTAGATATATAATGGATATAAAAAAATAGATAAAGGTATAGAAGTATATATGGGTATCAAGATGCAAACGGCGATGAGCCCAGAAGGGAGACCAGAAGGAAGCCGCCCCAGCCGTCACCGTCACATCAGGCCGATGAACCAGCATCTGTAAAAAGGGCAGAAAATATAAATAAAAAGCAAAGCGAACATAAAGAAAACAGTAGGAAACAAAAGGGGCAGAAGACAAGACACTTACCTCACTGGAAATAAACCCAGCGGGCCCCCGAAGCGACGTGGAGGGACACCCACAGTGATCCCTCGCGGTACGCCATGGCTTCACCATAGCTTGGGGGTGGGTCGTATGCCGGAGGAGACGGCGACCCCACAGATGAAGCCCGAGAGGAACCCTCAGAGGACCGTCCCACTAACTCTGGCACTGGCCCCTCGGCGACCGATACTTCTCGATCGGCCCGATCGACCCGGCAGGCCGAGCAATAGCTCGGTTGAAACAAACGCCGGCATTGCCGGCACGCCACGAATCCCATGCAACAAGGCGAACGGGAAGACGACATCACTGTGACGGAAGACTAAACGGGAATGAAGCTCACGGCGAGCTAAGCACAGGTAACATAATTAAAGGAATAAGATATAGGAACTCCTGACGCAGCCCAAGATAGTCAGCGAGAAAAACCCCCCCGCGCACCTGCAACTAAAAAGCGACGGGGATTCAAAGAAAGTAACATGAACTCCTGTCTTGCAGGATGGGACTGGCACTGCTGCTATTTAGCACGAGAGCCGAGGAAGAGCCATACAAAATCCACCGATTCGACCACGAACCGGGACTATACTACGAAAAACTAGGCACACTGCAAGAAACCGAGGCCGAATGGAAAATAACAATAGACCTCGAAGTAAAAGCCCTAGGAGTCAGGCATCAGCAACTAATAGAATTCGACGAAGACACGCGAGCCCTGTGCCAACACGCCTTCGCGGGAATCGAACCGTCGTGCGAAAACGTACTACAAATAGTAGCGAAACAGGAAGCACAGATCGCAACGGCCCTCAAGCGCCTGCAGACGCTGTACACCGCTAAGAAAAACAAAAGAGGCCTAATCAATGCGATCGGCAGCGTAAGCAAAACGCTGTTCGGCACGATGGATGCGGAAGACGAACGCAAGATAAACGAACAAATGCAATTATTGCAGGGACAACAAAAGACACTGCAACACGTTATGAAAAACCAGCTGAAGATACTGGATAAATCTATCGGGCACATAGAGGCATTAGAGAATACCTTGACCCGCAACGAGAACATGATCGCGAACGCCACACGGAAGATGCAGGGTCAGGTTTCACGACTGACGAACCGCGAGGATATAATAGAACACCTCGTGACAATAAACGAGATAACGAACACACTGGCGAGAGACATAACTGACGTGACGGATTACTTGACTCACGCGAGACACGGAATAATTTTAACAAGACTGTTGCCGATAGAATTAATAATGACGGAACTGCGGGAAGCTGCGACATACCTAGGGGCAGGACAGCATTTCCCATTCAAAGTACAAGCCGAAAACTGGCAAACGATCCAAGAACACGTGAAGGTAGCCGCGTACGTAAACATGCCCCACGTGTACACCATCCTATAATTCCCAATTGTAAACTACCTAATATACGAAATAATAAAAACGACACCCCTTCCCGCCCACGAGCGAGACAACATATTCACATTCGTAAAAACGTCCGGAGATTTAATGGCGATAGACAGGGAAAATCACAATTATCTAATAATCAAAGAGCGAGAACTAGAGACTTGCACGGGAACAGCAGAAAAATACGTATGCAATCAAGCATTCCCGATATACCATGTAAGCGGAGACGCACCATGCGAGGTGCAAACCTATGTACAGGCCCCGGGCCACCTAAGCGCGTGCGAAAAAAGGCACCTTACAAGCAACCGGACCATTTGGATAACGGTAGAAGAAAAACACACTTGGCTATACTCCACGCGAGGAGAGCAACGAATCAGCGTCCAATGTAACGGACAGCCAGAAAGCGAAATCGCTATAGATAACACAGGCAAAGTCACTCTACAAGACAAATGTAAACTAACCACGCCCGACGTGATCATGAAAACTAAAACACAAATAGGCAATAAAGTAGTACAGACACATCTACCGGGATATAATTTAACGAAAAACACGGTCGACCCCCTGGCCGAAGGAAAGCATCTAAACGTACAAAGTAACCTAAAGTTAAAACCCGTAATAACGAACCCGAAGGAATTGATAGAACTAAGTCTAAGCACACGGGAACTCGAAAGAGAATTGGAAAACGGAGCGAACGAACACATATTTGCGAACAGATACGTCGCGTACTCGCTAAGCACGGGTACGGCAATAATTATAGTTAGCATAATAGGCATAAGCACTTGGATAATATGTCGTAGAACGAAAAAACAACAGAATACACCAAACTATGTTAACCGCGAACCCGCGATGATGTACTAAGCATAAATTGTAAAGAAATATTGTAAGGAACAAGGAAAAGGGAGAGGGTAAACCCATGAGCGGAAAACTTCATCCCTCAGTTTTCCTTCTTCCAAAGGGGGGGGGGGGATGTTGTGCCCCGATTGCCGAAAGAGGTAACGAGGGCACTCTAGCAATGTAATCGCATGTAAAATAACACTAGCGTAAGCATATTGCGCGATCGAGCCACAAAAGCCCGACCGCGCAACCTAATTAAATTCGGAGAAGAAGTCAGCAAGTTCTCGACCCGATTACGCATAACCTCGATCGAGTACCGAGAAACCTCGATCGAGTACCGAGAACGCTGACGCCTCGATCATCGGGTTTAAAACCGGAGGAAAGCCCGAGATCGAAGCACTTGTCACTATCGCGTATCCGCTAACATACTGTACGCGTTAAACACTTGTCCGTCAGGCCTTCGGCCTGCCGTCAACCAATCTTGTGAAACTCAGTTAAATAAAGTGAATTTGTGAGATCCAACGGTGCCTTCTTGAAGTGACCTCCGACCAGCCACATCCCATCAAAGAACCCCTTCGGTTCTCGTCAGAGAACACCTCCGGAGCGAGTAAGAAGGAAAATACACCGCGCACGGAGCGGCGCGGCAACAAGAGTTCTGATTGAAAAATACTTTAAATCCATTTTATGTCCATTTTTGCATAAAGATATTATTAAAACGTTTTTATTAATATTAAAATTGATAATTAAAAGAATTCTTGGAGATTTAAAATTTTATTTTTGATAGTGAAAAAATTTTTTAAATCATCTTGGTCAAATCGGAACTCGGTTGACGGCGGAACGGGGGGGGGGGGGGTACTATCACCACAGTTTTTTCATTTTACAATTTTCTTATGTGAAAGTACAACTAATATCAAATTGTAATCTATTGTAAAAAGGTGCTTCCTGGGTAGAAAATATCATGCTCATTGCAAAAAGCAATTATTATTGATTATTTCGGAGCTACGTGAACGCGGCCGTGGCAACGCTGAGGCTCGCGGCGACTCACTCACGCACACTAGTAGACGCGTGGCTCACGAACGTGCGTCCGTTTAAAAAGCGATGCGGATTCGCTAATTTTTAAATAATAATAACTACTTTGTGAGGCGTGACTCGAAAAAATGGTTCGGGACTCTTCGACTCAGTTTTTCATGAGAAATATCACTATATAAATGGTGGGCGCGAATTAGAATACACCCTGTATAACTAAAACGGAAAATTAATACATTAGGAATCCTAATTGTTTGTTATCGAATAACAAGATTCCGAAGTCAACAAAAAGAGGGAAAAAAGAAAAAGGAAAACGTTTCTAGATTGTGTTATAACCCATCTAGTAAAAGGAAAATTTAGATTATATGTAATCTAATCGATTGTAACGCAAATTGTAAGAGCATTATCATTGCATTTTTAACCAAAACTTTTACTGCGCAATACCTAAGATACACTTGGCAAAAACATCTCTAGGTGATGTTATGTTTCTATTATAGAATCTCGCAAATGTCTCTGACTTCTCGGACCACCCTGCCGTTTTTTTACTAATATCTATACTGACGCCATATTGCTTAACCGCTGAAGTTGAAGCATGGCGAGTACTGTACGCACTAAAAATACTTGTATCAATTCCACTACAAACTAAGGTTCAATTCTTTATTTCATTCCCCTT
>NW_011965469.1:0-6767 GCF_000949405.1 Vollenhovia emeryi
GTCCCGCTTTTCTCACCTCTACTCTATCCCTCTCGCTCCCGCCACTCTCCTCTACTTACTCTGCTTCACTCCACCCCTTCTCACGTCCACCCGTACTTCTCTTCCCTCTTTCGCTACTCTACCTTTCCTAAATCCTTTCTTTTTCTCGCACTCACACACCACACCACCTTTCACTCACGCTGCCGGAAACGGAAGTGCATACTACTGAATTAATGTCGTATTTAGTTCCATTATTTAGAGCCCAATTAACAGAATCATAATATTTGAAATAATCAGAAGGCAAAAGATGTTTAAAGTGTTTATAGCTGTCCATTAAATGCAATTTTGAAATAACGCTTTCAAAAGACACACGATTTGTAATGACACCTTCATTACGAAAGAGTCTATAACAAAACTGCAATTGATGTCTTACTGCAAGTGTAAATGAAGGATTTACTCGTGACTTACACATTTTACTATTTTCTTTTATTTGTTTATGTTTTCCTTCAAATCGGAGACACGTCATAATTTTTAAAGGCCCATATTTTCGCATAATTCTTGGATAATGTAATAAGTTATGATGTTTAAATTTTAGTGAATTAGGAAATATTTTTATATATGAAGAAAGATAATTAGAAATAAGCACTTCTAATAAATCAATAGTTTCCATATTTAAAGCATGTAAGAATACAATACACACAATTTGTCTTAAAAATAAATATAATTCCCAAAATTTGATTACTGATAGGAACAACATCTCCAATAAATAAACTCAAATTTAGAACAAGATTTTTCATTTCTGAAGCTGATATTATAATATGCTCTTTTTGTATAGAATCTAGCGTTATAGAAGGAATGGTATTTTCACCAAAAGAAGTTTTAGTGAAAAATCTGATTTTCTCATGGAAAACTTGTAATGAAAATAATCGGTTTTTGTGAATTAAATTATTCAAAATCTTTCCAATATCATATCTACAAATGCCTTCTAATAGATCATGCATTGGATCAACAGAAAAATTTTCTATTACATGAAAACTTGGAATATCATTAAAAATGGATTTTTCTTGAATTTCAAACAGATTTTCTTCATAATGAGTGGTATAGTTTTGTATTGTTCTTATAAGATTAACATCTTCTCGCACCTGTTTTTGAATTTCTTGTTTGGAAACCAAACAAATTCTGCAACAATGTGATGAATTAAAACTTTTTGAAAATCCTAGTACGGTATTTAAACCCAAATTATCTCCTGCTATACAACTCAATGTGAAAAAAATTGTTTTTTGTTCTCCATTTACAACAATTTGTATTCCATTTTTTTCTAAATCTGTTATCATGTTAATTAAATGATTAAATATTCTCTTATTTCCCAAATGTTTATGATCAACATAATTGTGAAGTTGAAGTAAGAAAATATTTTCTAATCTGCTAGAATACTCATCAGGTAGACATGGAATTGAACAATAAACAGCACCTAATTTGTTGATACATTTATGTGAGCCAATAGGATTATTTAGTTCAATATCATCAAAGAATATAATTAATGGTAAAATAATTTTACCTCCATTGGACATTTCAATAGACTGCCAATATGTACTTTGAACAATCGAAGTAATAATAGTATTGTCCCTTTTACACTGTTCAATATATGCAATTATTGTTGAAAAAATGTTCGGAATTTCTAAAAATTTTTTTAAAACTACTTTTATAGGCACAATAGTTATTTTTCTATGATGGAGAGCACATTTTTTATTTGTAGCAACTTGTCCAAATGTTAAAGATGAATGTATTATTTTACTTGTTGGCATTATCAAACATTCTATTTTTTGTAAATATTTAAATGTTAAATGTTCAGATTTGAAATTTTTAAATGCACTGTGTATTATTTGCAAAACGTCATACAAATTATCCATATTTTTATATTTTGTTTTTAAAAAATCTAAGCAAATACTATTATAGAATAATGAGATATTTGTAATGATCTCATGAATCATATTACGATTGATAGTACCATGAGCATAGAGTTGTACTACAAGATGAGCAGCAGATTCAGTAACCTTTTTTTTTAAATCTGTTATATTAATATCATTATTTTCATTACAAGTAGTTGAGATAATTTTAATAATATTACATTTTTTATTAAAAATATTATTTGCATCATTTAAAGAATGCTGTAAAACATTTATTCCCTGCTCAGTAGGGAATAAGTGTTTCTCAAAAATATTTTGCGAATTATTACTCATATGTTTCGATAAAATATGTCTTTTTAAGGAATACATATTATTGAATACCTGAGAGCAGTTTTCAAAATTGCATTTAGGTAACTTCGGAATATAAAAGTGACTTATGATTCAGTTTAATGTGTGCCATTAAATAATTCATGGACAAAAAAGAACGAAGACAAAACATACATTGAAGCATTTTTGATTTTGTTAAAGTAAACTTAAATTAAAAAGAAGTAAGAGAAGTTATATTCCAACCTGAATTTCTGAATCAGATGACTGCACGTCTTCACTTGTAGACAGATCAATTCCGTTTTCAAAACTTTTAATAATATGTTCTATATGTGGAATAACATTATCCCACTTATTGTTAGTGTGAAATTTATAAATACACTTTTGGATTATTACCCATAAATGTTCACTTGCTGCTGGATAATTAAGTTGAAGAACTTGAAACGCCTTTAAGCAAACGTCTACAGCTTCCACAGTCGAAGAAGTACTGTATAAAACATCATCAATACAGACATACGAATTCTGGATACTTTTTAACGAAGGTCCTACAATAATTATATAGGGCCGAACGGTTAAATTCAGTTCTTTACATCTTGTAATAGCGGTTCCTCGCAATCTTGTGACGTCACCAGGAATCTGAAAATAATGAAATAAATATTACCATGGAAAAATAGAAATAAATGAAATAAATATTCTTCCTACAACAATATACTTGTTTGAAATTCTCACGTAATATTTTCCAAATGTAAAACACATATCAAAGAAAAAATAAAAGACAAAATATTTAAATTACATCATAATAAATTGTAAAAGTTTAATATAATGTATACTCACGAACAGATCGATCGAAATAATTTTCTTTAACTAAAAACTGCAAAAGAATAACTGAATTCTCATTTATTTCAAATGTAGTCATACGAAAACTATTTCATCCGATTTATTCACATGTATACATTTCAATGATGTTAACCCAATCTGTCATCACTTGTAAATTAAAGATAAAATAATGTTTATAATAATATAAGAACATAAATTAATAATATGCTGACCACTGCATGTTTTATCAATTCAATTTCAATTCAATTCAATTTCTCTTTATTTCACTCCCCTTCCGGGGCTGGAAAGGCGTTTTTCCAGTAAAAACGTTCCCCAAAAACCTTTACATTTCATTTTATTTTCTGTTTCCTGCCTGGCCATTAGCGACCTTACATTTTTTCTTTTTCCCTTCCCTCTTTTATTCTGTGTCCCTCCGTTTCTCCTTCCTGCCTCTCCCGTTCCACGTTCCTCTGTCCTCCCTCGTCCCGTCTTGTTTCTCTTCTTCCCTTGACCCTCTCTCTCCTTTGTCTGCTGTCCTCCTTCATCCTCCCCTTCTGTTCTGAATATGAATTATATTACTTTCCTTATATTTCTATCACTTACCTCCTTCTCCTTTTCCCTTTCCTCTCTTTTGCCGTTGTTCCTCTTTTCTCTTCTCCTTTCTCCTATCTATCTTACATTTTTCCTATTCTCCTTTCTTTCTCCTTGCTTCTTCCTCGTCCGAGTCCATCAGCAGTTTCTCCTCCATTCTCCTCACTATCTCTTCCTCCGCTGTCTTCCTCGTCCTTTCGTCTTTTTCTCCTCTCCTTTCTTTTTTCCTTTCTTTTTCCTCCTTTCTCTTATTCTCTTTTCCACTGATTTGTCTTCGTCCATTTTCACTTTCATTCTATTTCCTTCTCTTCTTCTTGCGTCCAGCACCTTCCATTTATCCTCCTCATTCCTCATCTTCACTAGTATTGTTATCCATTTTCCCCTCTGTCCTATCACGTTTACCTCCTTTATTTCCACCCTTACCTTTAGTCCTTCCGTGAACAATTCTTTCACCTTTTCCCAATTTGATTCCTTTCCTTCCCATCTCTCCTTCTCGATTCTTACAATTATGTTTCTTTTCCTTTTCTCATCTTCGTCTCTCTCGTATTCCTCTGTCCACCACTTTCTTTTTTGGCTCTTTCCCTTTCCGTCCTCATTTTCCTCCCTTTTCCTTTTACCTGTGTTCCCTTCTATCTTATATATTTTCCTTTTTAATCCCTCTATTTCTTCGCTCATCTCTCTTATCTCCTCATCCTTTCTCCTGTTTTCTTCTCTGATCTCCCTCGTCATCTCCATTACTTGTTTCCTCACTATTTTCTCTATTTCCTCCTTATCTATTATTATTGTCCCTCTGCATTCTATTTTTCCTTCCATCTTCTTTTCTTCTTCTTTCCGGTTACCTGTAACAAAGTTATTTGTGTTATTCTTTGTTCTTTTCGTCTATCTCACCTCGTATTTGCCTGTCTCCTTCTTCTCTCCAGCTCTGCCATCCATTTCTCTCCTTCTCCTTTACTACTTAATATCCTTTTAATTTTCTCACTAATTCCTTCTGGTTTCTCCTCCTCCTCTCCTCTTGTGCACCACTCCAACACATGCTCCCATGTTTCCGTCTCCGCGTTACATATCCTGCAGCTTTTTTTCTCTTCTGATTCCCAATATCTTCCTCCTCTCATCTCATTGCCTAGCCTGAATCTTGCTATCCTGGTCATTGACTTTTCTTTCCTTCTTTCTTCCAGGTATTCTGGTCTTTTGTTTTCTGCTATCTCTTTATACCATTTGTTGTATTTTGATTCTCTTATCCTTTCGTCTCTCTCCTGTTTCTGTATGTCTTTGTCTCTTCTTACTATTTCCTCTATACTGCTCCATCCTTCTTCTCTTTTTCTTTTTATTTCCTCTGTTGCGTATCCTCTTTTTTCGTAGAAGCTTCTTCTCTCCTTTTCCCATTTCGTTTCTTCCTTCCTGACGTTTCCTTTTATTTCCTTCCAGCACTCTCTTGCTATTTCATTTCCCTCTCCCTTCTCTAGTTTTTCTTCATATTTCATTGCCCTTTTACTAGCGCTTACTCTCATTTTGTCTCTCTTTGTTTCCTCCCTTATCATGTATCCGGGCGTGCTCCAATCTAGATTCAGTGTCCATCTCATGAACTTTTCATGCATTCTTTCTATTTTCTCTCTTTCTTTCCATCCCCATACTTCTGCTCCGTACAGTGCTATGCTTGCTACCAGTGCTTCATATAGTTTTATCCTTCTTACCCAGTCTCCTTCAAATAACCTTTTCCCTATTCCCCAGACTTGTCTCATTGCTACGGTTGCTTTCCTTACTCTTTCTCTTATGTGCGCCTCTTGTCCTCCGTTTTTCTGAAATATGTATCCTAGGTAGCAGAATTCTTTTACTTCCTCTATCTCTTCTCCTTTCCACTCCCATTCCGTTTTCTTCATTTTACCTCCTCCTTTCCTGAATCTCATTACCTTTGTTTTCTCTACATTTACTTTCAGTTTTTTTCTGTCAAAGTATCTCTCCATTCTTTTCAACATTCTCTTCATCACCTCTTCATCCTCCGGCATGTTTTATCATGCTATCCTTTACGTTCCATATGGATGGCTTCCAAAATTTCTTATTACATCGCATCATTTTTTTAGGAGGAACCAGATGTGATAAAATCATTATTTCTAAAGCTATCTTTGCATCTAAGAAAACAAAAAGAATTTTAAAATTATTTTATATACACAAAATTACAAATAAAATTTAGACAACTCATCTTTACTCTCTTGGCAATAATATTAATTCTTGATTTTTTATTTTAATTACATATTTTTATTAGATAAAAAGTAGAAATAATCAAATATATTTACCGTCATTTATATCCTTATCATGTAATGTTTCTATTAACATGTTTACGTTATCATCTTTATGGGTTATTGTTGTCAAACTCCGAATTTGTTGGAAAAACTTCTCCCACTTAGCCATTGTCAAAGTTTCTCCAGATAAATTCATTTGAATCTGGAGTATTTGAAATCTTCAATTATTAAAAAGTGGCCATTAGGATGCTTTAATATAGGCCATTCTATGAAGGTGTCAACTAAAGTCCTCTCTTTAGATTTCTCAAAATTTTCACGACGAACTTTAAATGTTTTATTCCAGTGCTGAACAACCAGTTCCCATGGTGCTTGATTCTTTTTTAACCATTCAATGCTAATTTCACTGTCAGGATCGTTTTCATCTTTTAAAACCAAATAAATTATATAAGAATTAATATACTAAATAACTTGAGAGTAATCGATTTTTTAAGTAATCGTTTTCTCTATGTGTAATTGTTTATTATCTTTATTAGATTAGCTCACCATTTATATCAGAGTTATGTATTAAAGCAGTCTCTGTCATTGCAACTTCCAATTTTTTATTTGCAAATAAACGATTTCTCCACATACTGATTATTTTGCCACGAGCTGGTATAGATTTTTTCAAAACTGAATCTCTTTTTCTAATAGGCGAAGTGTAATAAGTACTTGATACTTCTGAGGGAAATTCAGCAACAATCATATTTGCAATTTTATTTCTGACGCTAGAAAATAAAATGTACCACTTTATTAAAGTCTATGTAATTAATAAGTAAGTTCTCGGTAATTATGCATAAAAGGGGCCTCCTCTCCGATTTGCTTTATTTTTAAATATGTTGTTGGGGATGTCTTCCCAAGTCATTTCATATATACA
>NW_011965470.1:0-6785 GCF_000949405.1 Vollenhovia emeryi
TGGGTGGGGGGGGGTATGTTGCAAAATTTAAAAAAATTAAATTTTTTCTTTCGCCGTTTTGTAGTACTTTTGAAACCATTTAATTAAAAAAAAAAGAGAACTTTCTATCTCTTATAGTTTCGTAGATATTCGCATCGAAAGAGAAAACCCGATTTTTTTCACAGGGGTGTTCCACCCCCTAAAAGCGCGTAAGAGCACGTATAAAAAAATACGTGTCTCTTAGTTTTAGCTGGAAAACAACATATTCAAAGCTCATCCAAATCGGAGGAGGACACTTTGAAACGGTCCTTTGTTAGTGGTTGATATTTTTGTGTTAAGTGCACGTTTAAATTGTATTTTATTTAAATAACTTTCTAAAAAGCCTCCCTCATTATATGAGTCATAATTAAAATCTCCTATTACAATTCTTTCATTACTTACTGACTGGCCTAAAATATTACTCAATTCGTGTATAAACATAGTTCTAGTTACTGTCGGAGACTTATAACCGGTAATAATTTCAACCTCATTTATGATTAAGCGAATCAAGTCAATATGCCGATTTTGCCCATTTACAAATTCATCTTTTTGAATATGTTTATCAATTAATCCATTCATCTCTTTTTTGATAAAGCATATTATTCCTTTTGGTAAACGTTTATCATTATTATCTGTTCTGAAAAGAATATTAAATCCTTCTAACATTAAATTATCCGTTGCAATTGTTTGCGATTCCGAAAAAATTAATAAATCTGCCTGTTTATACCAATTATCACAAGATATATTTATAAAATTTTTATTTAATGATCTAACGTTCTGATATATTATTTTTATGCGATTACCCTTTATAACTTTTGTATATGACAATTTTAATAATTTATTTTCTTTTAGACGTTTAATTTCTAATTCTAAATTATTAGTTTTTGATGGCTTCTTTGGAGCTCTAAAATTACCAAGAATGTATAATTCTGATAAATTTTTTACTCTACTCAATGCTGCATAAAGCATTGCCTTTGTCATACGATAACTCTCTGTTAAATCAATACACATTTTTTCGTAGGTTTGTCCTTGACTTTTATGAATTGTCAAAGCCTCGGCTGGCGTGATAGGAAATTGTTCTCTCACGATCTGATACCCCATTCTTTCATTAATATTCAATACAATAGATACCTGTGAGATCGGAACCAAACACATTTTCAACTTATTTTCATTCATACGAGTATACCCCAGGTATGGTCTCCTTTTTCCAACACCAATCCTATCATTATTAAAATCTAACCATATTTTCATTGGTTCATCTGTACCTGATTTAAAAGTAATTTTTTCCAATTTCCCACAAGCTCCGTTAACTAAACCATCTTCTACATCTATATTAGAAGTTATCATGTAATTTATACCAATTTTTACCGTAATTTGGTAATCCAATCCTCCACATTCTGTTCTTTTTTTATTTTTTAATGATGTAAGTAATTTATTTCTCAACTTACTACTTATTTTTCCTAAAATTGAATCTTTGGCTATAGAATCATAGGCTACACCATCTACTGAATTAATTTTTAATTTGTTAAAGCTATCAACCAAGCGATTTTCACCATATAATCTAATTGCATCTTTTGGAACATGTTCCTCTGTGGTTTCTCTGGATTTAATTAGAGCAATATCATTTTCAGACATTGTTCCTCTTGCAAGGTTATTTAGAGCTTCAATAAATGTTTTATCCTCTTTTTGTCTCATAATTTGCGTCAACTCGAAAAATTCAAATTCATTCCATAAAACGTTCTCTGAAAAAATACTTAACATGCTAGATTTTGAGGAAAGATATATCGAATTATCCATAACCGGTGGTAGTTGATAAAGATCACCGACTACTATAACAGAAACTCCTCCAAAGCTTTTATTATAACCCATTATTTGTCTTAATCTTGTATCGACTCTACTAAACATTGTACTACCTACCATTGATATTTCATCAATAATTAATAATTTTAATTCGAATAGGTTCTCTCGAATTGTATTTGCTACATCTGCTGATAATTCTGGCATTTGTCCTCCGTATTGTGTTATTGGTAATGCAAAAGCAGTGTGCAATGTAGTACCACCTATTAGAAATGATGCTTTTCCAGATGGTGCACATAATAATATTTTTAACGAATTTTTCTTTTCTCCGGGTGTATCGTCGAAGTAATTCAATAACACCTGATAAATCGCTTTTATAACCGTACTTTTTCCAACACCTGCCGAGCCGCTGATATACAATCTAATTGGTAATGTTCCATTTGCAAAACAATGCAAAACGTGCATTGTAATTTCCCTTTGCTCGTCATTTAATTTACAAAGTATGCTCATCATTTCCTCTTTGCTTTTTTGTGGTGGACTATTTAAATTCCTTTTAATGTTTTTTGAGTATTTCGTAAGACCTGTTTGACTAAATATGTATCTATTTCTTCATCTTTACCTATTTTTGTTTTCCGTAAAAATTCAACCTCCTCATCCTCGATATTCTGTTGATCTATATCTTTTTGTGCTTGAACCAAGGCATTGTCAAGTTCCACGTCACCTATTACTGAGAATTTTTTTCTATTTTCCTCTATTACATGAATATTTTCAGTATAAATTTTTTCACAATCTTGTGTATCTATATCGTCTATTTCATTTTTCCATGGACAAAATAGCAAAACTTGTTCCCTGAAATAATTATATCGATCCTGTTTTAATTTATATCTTCTAAATCTAACAATTTTCGTCTTTTTCCTTTCTTTAACCTTACTTTCTTCAACATATTCTTCATCGCTATCATTTCCATATGTAATCTTTTTCTGCTCATAATTTGCTGCAAATTCTGCCAGACAAACATTTGACAATTTTTTATAATTTCGATTTTCATACTTTTCGATTATATTTTTGTAATATATATCTGTTGATTCTACATTCAATTTTTTTAAATGTTTCGAATTTTTTAACATTCGAACGCGCTCTTTTTGCGGAGCAGTGTTAATGTAAACAACAGCTCTACTGCACAATGAAAGTGGTAGACCAAGCACGTGGTATACTGCTTCCTGTGCAGACATAGTATTACTATTAATAAAAACATTAGCAATCTTTCTAAACTTTTCCCTAATATTCACATTATCATTTTCCAAATCCGTTGCTGCCTCTCTTAATAAACGTGATAGACCTGCATCTATTTTTGTAACATAATTAATCATATATGAGGCACAACTGTATGGATCTAAAACAAATTGAATATCCATATTCGATTCAAGTAAAGTCAATATAGTTTTATTATATGCATTTATTGCAACTTCATTGTTTCGTTTCAAAAGTATCTTAGTTCTTGATAGTGTGCTTCTAATTGTTTGAATATATTCCTTTTCTGTCATTTCTAATCTGTCTAACATTTCTTCATAAGAAACTAGTATATCTTTTTCAAAAAATAATTGGATCATGTCTTTTACCTTTTTTCTATTAGTTTTGTCGTTTTTTGTTTTTTCATTTTAATCTACTGGTTTAAGGATCATAGTTTCTGTCAGCACAAACATTGGAATATTAAATCTACAAATTGATTTATTTTTCCGTCCTTTGTAACATGTTGGCTTATGTCGATGTTTTTGAAAATGTATGAATGGATTTTTATCATTGTATTCACATGTTATAATTTTATCAATCCACTGTATTAATTTTTTATTCCCGTCCTCATTTTCCTCATCGTAAATTGGAGCTTTATTACAGTATACAAGATTGTGTGTATGAACCGTACCTCTTGCCTGAAATTCTCGCCTTTGAAAATAATCACTAACATAGTTTATTCCAAATGGACCATTTAGATTCTGTAATATTGACATTATTTGATTGAACCTTTCCTCTAGATATCTGACACAAGTAACAGGATCCTCTCTTATCAACTTTGTTTTCTCTGCAATGTCCAAATTTATTGCCTCATATGTACTAATATTTTTATTTTTAGAGATTTTGTATAAAATTTTTATTAAATCCAAATTTTTTATTTCACACGCAGAAAACGTGATAAACAATGTCGGTACTCCACATTGTCTAATCATACTTATTGTTAGCAAGTGTTTTTTCTTATTTTCCCAATATGAGGGTGATGAACGAACTTGTTTCAAAAATTTGTATCCATCGTCATGACGAATTGAATCGCTTATAAATTTTGGATCTCTAATTTTTTCCAAAGTTAGGTTTTCATTTCTCTTAACTCTCCTCAAACAAATATTTATATTCGATAACACTGTTTTTTCTAATTTTTGTTTTGCCATAAATAAGATCCTGGTAGGTTGACACGATCTTCTATCTCTATGTCTTACCTCAAATTTAATACGTTGAGAATATGTCAATTTTTTTTATCTAAGATTTTTCCCCCGAAAATTTTTGGAAAGCACAATTCATCGATATTTTTTATTAAGTGCCAAGGAACTGGATTTTTGTCTTGTCCTGGAGCAATTATTTTAATATTTGTAGATATCTCGTCATTCCTATCTACAATAAGAACCTCGTCATCTTGTTTATATGAAAGCGATTCTTCCGAATCCGAATTATTGTCAAATTTTTCCGAATCAGATGGAATTTTTTTTATATTATCAAAACTATCGTTCTTGTCATTAATATCGACAATAAATTTCAATTCCTCAGTTGAATTTCTGTTATATTTCTTAAAAAATCCATCATCAATCTTTATATTGTTTTTAATATATAAAGGCGTATATTTTAAATACTCTAAAGCCTCACTTATTTTTGCAGGTTTTATGGTTTCGTACATATAATCAGACTTGTGTTCCATATGCCTTTTCAGCTTAATTTGAATAGTTGACATTTCATCAAAAGTTCGAGGTAAAACATTTACCATTTCGTTAATTTCAACTGGAATATTAACTATACTTCCTTTCAATGATAATTGAGGATTAATTGAAAATGGTTGCAATGCTTTTATTTGCATGAATGGAATATACGGCGAGACCATTCGTTCTTCAACAGGAGTTAATTCTGTTACAACTTTAGGCACATTTGCAAACCTTAAATCTTCATTAGATGCTGTTTTTGGCACTATTCCAAATAAGATATATTTTTTACATGTTTTGCATAAATATTTCGAGGAATTATTAACAATTTTGTTAGTAAATTCATTTATATAAATTTTTATATTTTTTAATTTATCACGTAAATTATCAATATTGAACAATTCTACTGATTTTAGGAAAAACAAATTATCACAACAAAAACATAATACATCTGGTCCATATTTTCTATTTTTAATAAAATTCATTATTAACACATTTTGATAATATTCATTATCTTCATTGCCGGTATTTATCTTTTTATTAATTGAGTTAATGTATTTTTCTCGAAAATTATTAAAATAGTCAAGTCTGAATAATCTCTTATGTTTCTTGTCGTAATTTCTTTTATTAGCGATATACAACGAATCCTTTGGCATTTCCCTAATTCTTTTGGCATTTTTTTCATTTTCTTGCTTCCTATAATATGGATATTTCCGTTTTTCAAATATTCTTTCTAAATTCTTTTTGTCTTCAAATTTTTTATATATACAATTTTTTCGTAAAATTGCAATTTTTTCTAAATTCTTTTCATTTTCTCGTTCATTATATAATGAATCATGTCGTTTTTCCAAAATTCTTTTTAAATTCTTAACATTTTCTCTTTTTTTATAAATAGTATCTTTACGTAAATTTTTTATTCTTTTTAAATTACTAGAACAACACAAGCGCGCGCTTCGCGCGCGCCATTGTTCTTCCACATTTTATTACATAAACTGTCAAATAACCCTCCTAAATACAAACTGTCGAAACCGCAAGTCGAAGTGAACGACTCGCAACGAGATCGACACACAAACTGTCAAAATACACCTCTTAAATGCAAACTGTCAAAACCGCAAGTCGAAGAGAATCGACTCGCAACAAGATCAAAATCGAGTTTCGAGAGAGCCAATCGGCATCGCGGAAAAGCGACAACAATGAACTCGCAATGCCTTTTTTAGATAGGGAATCGCCAGAACTATTATTAAAAAGTATCAAGAACTACAGAACTCGACTGCATGCGATAAGAACTCCATTTTATTTTTGATCTACTGGGAAATGATATGCCAACTTCACCTTCACTCACTTCACTTGCGAAGTTGGCATATCATTTCCCAGCAGATCAAAAATAAAATGGAGTTCTTATCGCATGCAGTCGAGTTCTGTAGTTCTTGATACTTTTGCTTCCTCATAGAGGAAGCTTTGTTTTCGTGAAAAAATTTTTTTCCAGTTTTCTTTGAAAACATGTTTAGAATGTTCCAAAACGTCAAAAAAACATATTCAGAAAAAATGTCAGTATGTATGTATGTATGTATGTATGTATGTCTGTATGTATCCTTACAACTTTAAATAACTTTTTAAATATGTAAGATGGAGAAAAATGTTAAACATGAAAGTTGTACGGTTTCAAGCAATGCATTACATAGTAATATAAATATGACCTTGAACAACTTCCTCAAGGTCACGTAAAGATGACCTTGAAATTTTTAAATCGAACCCCTTTTTTTTAATGCATATTCTTATAGCTTACCTCAAGAGCTTTCCAAAGCACTATAATACATTATATTTTCGTTAGGTACTTTCGGAGTTATGTGCTTTTGAATTGTTTCGTTAAAAAATTTTTTTCGAGTTTTCTCAGAAAACATGTTTAGAATGCTCCCAAACGTCCAAAAATCACATTCTGAAAAATTTCGATATGTATGTATGTATGTATGTATGTGTGTATGTATGTACAGGGTGTCGAAAAACCACCGGAGG
>NW_011965471.1:0-6788 GCF_000949405.1 Vollenhovia emeryi
AGTACACGAATCAAAGAACACCAGCGATGTGCCAAAATACGGCCACTTCTCACAATCAGCTCTAGCCGAACACAAGATTGAGACCGGTCACGCCATCCAGTTCGCAAAGCCACCATGCTGGCCCCGTCCCAAAACATTTCGCACGAAAACACCGCGAAGGCATAGAAATCTTGAAACACCCTGACAATCGGAATCGCGACAAAGGCTATCAGGTGAGCCCGATTTGGCACACCGCCCTCCCGGTTTTTAAAAAACCGTCAGCCGGGATTGGCTGACTCCCCTCCCTCTGACTCCCCTCCGTCAGCCGGGATTGGCTGACCCCCCTCCCTCTGACCACGACCCCCCCCCGACTACCCCTCCCTTCCCCCCAAGAACGAGTATAAAAGGACGAGCGCAACGCGAGGGAGCTCAGTATCAGAGTCTCCCAGCCCTGATGAAGCAGACTGCAACGCCTGCGAAACGTCGGCACCACACTGCAAACGGACGCGGCAACCACCCGGAAGCCATGAAGACTAAAGAAGACAACAACTGCGAAAGCCTGAAAGCCAAGTCTCTCTTCTGTGTATCCCTACGCCGCGCCGTGCGCATGTCCATGTATTCATACGCGGCTAGGGAACCGTCTCCATACACATCTCCTTCCCTTTTTTCTTGGAAGTATACCCTTTTGGATTCCCTTTTGTGTAATACTCCAATCGGTTTGGCTGCTTCCTATTGCGTTGCGGGCGTTGACCTGATGGTACAGTTTCCGGTTCCAGAGATCGTTGTGGAGATGGTTGCTCCGCCTCAGAAGTATCTGAGGACTCTGCTGTTTCGAAGTTTTCTTGCTCCTCGTCACTTCCTGATGGTGTTGACTCTGATTCCTGCTTGATCTGCGTATTGTCCGGTAAGGCTTCTTCCTCTTCTTCCTCTCCCGAATTAACTCGAATAGGCATGGCATTGTAAATTTGGTCCACATGACGCTTGTAGGATTAATCTCCAACTCGAACAAGATATGTTACTGGTCCCAAAACTTTAACAATGACTCCTAGTGACCATTTGGCTTCGTTTTTGGAATATGTACGAACCCAAACCTCTTCTCCCTCTTCGAACTTGCGATTCCTTACTCGAGAATTATAGTTCTTTTCTTGTCTGGCTTGTGCTGCTGCTACTGTTCTCTGGACATCGGGTTTTACTAAATCGAATACATTCCGTGGTCTGCGTCCTATGAGCAACTCCGCTGGTGATGTCCCTGTAGTCGTGTGTGGCGTGCACCTGTAACTAAAAAGAAAGCGTTGCACCCGGAAAATTAGTTCGCCTTCTGACTTAGATACTGCTTTCTTGAGCGTTTGTACGAATCGTTCCGCTTCCCCATTGGTTCGTGGATGGCACGCAGAGCTCGTTGTGTGTCGAATCCCATTGTTCCTACAGAATCTCTTAAACTCTGCTGATACAAATTGTCTTCCGTTATCTGAGATTATTTGTTCTGGAATACCAAATCTCACAAAACAGTCTCTCAGCTTCTCAATTACTTTCTTGCTCGTAGTGTCCCCATGCATGTCGTATACTTCTGGCCATTTTATATGTGCGTCCATGATTATCAGGAACATCCTGTTCTGCAATGGTCCTGCGAGATCGATGTGAAGTCTCTGCCATGGTTTTTCTGGAAACTGCCATGGGTGTAACGGTGCGCTTGGTGGATCCGGCCTGCTAGCACAACAACTGGTACAGCTTTTTGCAATGTCTTCTATCTCCTTGTCCATATTTGGCCACCATATGTACTGTCTTGCTAGGCCTTTCATTTTGACAATTCCAGTGTGTGTTTCATGAAGACTTTGAAGAAGCTTCTTCTGAAGTGTGTAAGGGATGACTACTCTGATCCCCCACATTATTACTCCTTGTTGTATAGTTAACTCTTCTCGTTTCCTGAAGTAGCTGTGTAGATCTTCATCTTCCTTTCCTATTGAGTTTGGCCATTTACTACTAATGAATGACAATACTTTTGAGAGTACCTTATCCCTTGCTGTAGCAGTGCGTATCTCCTTAAGCGTTACTGGCAACATTTCTATGTTTTCCGTAGTAATCAATTTTCTATCCTTTGAATCTTCCCAAAACTTCTTAGAAATTATGCTGCGTTCACATCCTGTATCCATTTCCATCCGATGAGGAATTCCATTTACTTTTACAGTAATCCATATTTTCCGTTGCGCTGATTGACTGGATGATAGTACCTCTGCTGTTCGGATATCTATCATGTTGTTTTGTTTAATTTGTTTCTTCGTTTCTTGACCTTGTTTTTGTGAGCCGTTTCTACATTTACAGGCCAAATATCCTTGTTTCCCACACGCATAACATTTGGAATCCTTGTGTGGACAATTATATGGATTATGATCCGTTGAGCCGCATCTTGTACATTCCTTCCTGGATTTCCAATTATTCGAAGATTTTCCATTCTTCTTGTATTGATTCTCTTTCTGCCTTGATATATTCCTTATTTTGTTGACCTCTTCCCTTTGATGAGTACTTCCACGAATAAGCGACAGACTTTGTTCCGAGAGCTCATGTGCTGTGGTTATAGCCACAACTTCTTCTAGCTTTATTTCATCCGGTCTGGTGAATAGCTGTTTTTGCGCTACTTCGTTACGCAAACCAAATATAAATTGATCTCTCAAACGTGTATCAAGATCTGTATCAAACTTACAGTTTATGGCTAGAGGACGAAGTTCTGCGAGGTATTGAGCAGTTGATTCTCCTTGGTTTTGTTTCCTACTCATGAACCGATATCTTTCCGCCAATGCTTTTGGTGCTGGTTTGTAATGTGTTCTGAGATTTGAGAACAATTCTTCCAGGGTCTTTTCTTCCGGTTGCTCTGGAGAAAGTAAGGATATTGCGAATCCATACCTCGATGTCGTCTATTGCTGGATCGAACGGCTTTAGATTACCTACCGTGGACATTTTTAACCTCACACTTTTTCTTATACGTATGAGATTCGTTTCTTCCTGGCTTCAGTTTACCCTCGTCGCCAAATATGTCGTGTCTCTTACTATTAGTCTCTATCCGAGGTAGCGGGTTAATGACTACTCCTGGATTAGCTTAGATAATAATATTAGCTGTGCTTTATTTCGGTACAATCTAATAACCGTCTCTTAACCAACAACTCTCTCTTCTGTGTATCCCTACGCCGCGCCGTGCGCATGTCCATGTATTCATACGCGGCTAGGGAACCGTCTCCATACACTACAATTTATTAACACATATTAATACAATAAATGTTTTAAGTATTACTGGCATCACTGGCATCACTGGCATCACTGGTATCACTACTGGCAGCACTGGCATTTCTGGCATCACTGGTCTCATTATTTTTCTTATCATCTCCTTTATTATTTCTATAATGTAAGAAAAAGCGTATAATACACGTATAATTTTATACGGGTTGACTTATGAATACCAAAAAAATACTAGTAACAATATTTACTTTTTTAAACGGAAGCTGGCTTGAGCCAGCCATGGTCCGGCTTTCCTTCCAAATGCAATTGCATTTATATTAGGGTACGTTCTGATTATCGCTTCTGTAAACAAATATCGTACACAATCAAATCTAATCTTCAAAATGCATCAAATAAAAAGAAATAACGTAACTTTACCTATCATTACTTTGCTGATTCGACGACCACACAATTTATCTTTCTTTCCTCTTTGGCCCTTCCAATTGAAGAGAGTTGCTAAATCGTCGTGAAACACCATTCGTAACATCGAATTAATCTTCTTTTGAGCAGAGTCACCGATACTTCCAATATGTAATGCATTAATCTAAAAATTTTTTAAAGTTGATAGTTACAATATTGACAAAGAAAAAAGTAAACTTTTCAGATACTAAAATAGTAACAAAAGTGACATTTCCATTTTATTGTTAGAGTAAAATTAAGTATTTTAAAATTAAACTTATAAATGATTTCGAAATAAGACTGCACAATACAAATTTTCGCAGAAGTTCAGTTTTCTCAAAGAAATTTAGTTCTGTTAATTTGTGTTTCTTGCTGAAAAGTCGTCAAAATATTTAAATGTTTAAAATATAAAATAGTTACCGCTTGATTCAAGAATAACTTAACAATTATTGATGACCAATAAATATAACGAGCTCCAAAAATTCTCCGTGAAAATCCATTTCTTTCTTACTTGATCTGAAATTCCAATTCAACAGTTGAGAGAGAGAGAGAGAGAGAGAGAGAGAGAGAGAGAGAGAGAGAGAGAGAGAGGAGAGAGAGAGAGAGGGAGAGAGAGGGAGAAAGGGAGGGAGAGAGAGAGAGAGAGACGGAGAATGTTTTGATTTACTTGTTAGCTTTCTTTAGTAACAGTATCGCGATTTTAATAGAAAATGTTTGTGTATTGGCTCTTCTCTGAGATCCGTATGTAAACTATTCGGTTTGACTCAAAGACCCATATATATAAGGGACGTTAGTTTATTGATAAATTGATTCAATCCATTGATAAAAACATTCTGTAGTCACTGAAAACATGTTATAACCATACATTTGATTGGAAAGGCGTAAGAATATTGGACACAGAACACAATTTCCACAAAAGAATAATATCTGAGATAATATATTATAAAAAGAAACAAAGGAATGGTATTAATCTTAATAGAGACACCAACTCTTGGATGAGTCTTATTTTGTTGTCTTGAAAGAGTTGGCAAACGACTATTAATTATTGTATCGATTGAATCAATTTATCGATAAACTAACATCTCTTTATATATAGGTTTCCGAGTCAAACCGAACATTTTACATACGGACCTCCGAGGAGAGTCAATACACAAACGATATTTTCTATTATAATCCCAATACTGTTGCTGAAAACAGCTAAGTAAGCCGAAACGTTCAACTGTTGAATTGAAATTTGAGATCAAGGAACAAAGAAGTGGATTTGAAACGCAGAACTTTTGGAGCTCGTTATTGGTCGTTTAAATATTTACTTTACTTAAAATTGGCATCATAAAAATTAATATATTTCTAATAATATATTTATAATATATTTATAATAATATGTTTATAATTAATATATTTCTATTAATATATTTTTAAAATAATAAAAATTAAAAACTAAATAAAGGCATATAGAAATTAAATAAAGTTGTATTTAGAGATATCTTTGTAGTACAATAAAGTGACCATAAATAGAACTAACTGAAACTCTGACGAGCAATTGAGTATTGGATGGAACTGTTTCTGACGAGCAATTAAGTACTGGATGGGAAGGTAATTGTGAAAGACTAAACATAAATATTATTTTGTGTCTAGAACTTTTTCATCAACTTCATTTAGATGGTAGAACCAATGATTAAAATTTACAAGGTGACCAACAGAAATCTAATGAGGATTATACACAGTATTCATGTCTATTAGAGGTCTGTTGGTCATCCTGCAAATCTTAACCATCGGTTCATCTAACCGAAGTTGATGAAAGAAAGAGGTCCTTAGGATCAATTTCACCAACCACGATTAAATTACAGTAACAATTGAAAAGCTTAGTGGATGAACATGTTAAGTAACAATTTTATAGCAGAATCAATGGTTGTTCTATATTATAAAGCAGGTCATAACATGTTCTTCCACCTAGAAATCTCCATTTTTTTCAAAAAATATCACAACATATTTATCCACTAAGCTCTTCAATTAATGTTAGTCGACAGACCAATAAACATGAATATTTTCTCATAAATATTCATTTTATTCAAATTTATATAAAATATTACAAATACTACTTACGATTTTTGAACGGTAAATATCGTCTTTCTTTAATTTGCTCTCGACTGCCTTCAATTGGTCCATAGTTAAAAGTGGAAAATTCCTCCAGATACATTTCTGGATTTTCAGGCTGAGATTGTTTAATTGATACATTTTTATTCGGTGTTATCTCAGATTCCACAAAACTTTCTAGGGTTTTATCAGCTTTTCGTACTGTGAATTTGCACGATGACACTTCATCTAAACAATAAAAATTTTTTTATTATCTTATTTGTGTTGGAAAGAGATAACTTTGGTTATAATAGATTTTTGTTTATTCTACGCTATTAAATGCAAACAGATAAAATGTCAACATACTGCTGAGAAAGCAAATTGCGTCTGCAATAGATTTTAACGAAACCGTTCCGTCTGAAGCATATGCGCATTTATGTGCTACTTTCGGATTCATCTTACACAATCCTTTTTCATAGGTTGAAGAAAATTTTTTTACATTGCAACCTTTATTAATATCATCTACGTTATCTTCTTTAGCAATATTAAATTGCCTACCAATCAGAGGCTTTTTATCATGTTCGGAAAGGTGTAATAGCTTTTCATTTTTTCTTCCACAATGTAAACTGGCATTATTTATTCGTAGATGTGAGATATCTGTTCTTTTTGATTCAATCTTTTTCAATTGGTCATTTTTCGAAGGTAGACAAACATCAGCAGATCTACTTGAACTCTTATTTGAGAGTTCATTTTCTTTATTTTCATAAAAATGTAATGGCGATATATTTGTAATTGACGTTAATTTTGGAATCGCTGGTAATACCACATTTGATTGTTTTTTCTCCGATTTATTCCCTTTGATGGCGTCAGTAGCATCATCAAACAGTTTCTTTCGTTTCTTTATTCTTTTGCCCTTGCCTTTGTCCTCTACATCTGAATATAGCGTTGAATTTGGGTTTTTGGAAATTCTTACGAGCATTTTCATCCCTCTATCGTAGTTCTCTGCAATCGTACGAATATAGATCAAAAGAATCAATGTATACATGAAAAAAAGAAATAAGTTACACAAA
>NW_011965472.1:0-6791 GCF_000949405.1 Vollenhovia emeryi
ATCCGGAAGCCATGAAGACTATAAAAATGATTTATTCAAAATATTCAAATATTCATAAAATATGGGACGTTTCGATTTTACTGAGTCATGCTCAACCCTAAAAAACGTTACATGAATAAATTAAATCTAATTAAACCCCCATATAATTGAAAACTTTAAATTATAAACCACATCAAAGCTTATATATAAAATTATGTGTAATAGTTGTAATGTCAAAAATGTTCGAGAGCGCGAGAAGGCAGGATCGACCGAGAGGAATACAGGATAGGTCGAGCACGAAGCAGGACTCCAGTTTTTGTTGTAATTACGACACTTTAATAACTCACACAAAATTATAACACACACATTTAATAACTCACGCAGTTAATACACTAATTTTTAGATTCGCTGGAGCGATGAACAAGGATCACAACTATTGTCGAAATCGTTCTCAATTTGCGCACTGACCGTAACACCATTTGCTCGTCGTCGTAACTAGGAGGAAAGGCCCTGAATTTCCAGCGACAGCTAGTTTTATAGAGTCGCGTAAAATTACATATCGCCAATCAGCGAGGTACACGCCAGACCTTCACACAAAATCGGAGGTCGCAATTCTCAATTGGCCTGCGCATCGCCTTTCGAGAGTAAGCCCGAGCGGGGCGCCGATCAAACGCGTGGATTGGCGCTCCGAGGCTGACACCACGGGTGCGCAGGTCTGGGCCATTAGATCGGAGACAAAGAGTTTGACAAACTTGCCGGTAATTGTTATTGCCATGAGTCTCTCTCTTGCAAACAATAACACGGGTCGTTGACTTGTGTGGAGACAAAGAGTTCCGTATATGTTTCTAGAAAACGGCCAGAGAGAGAGAGAGAGAGAGAGAGAGAGAGAGAGAGAGAGAGAGAGAGAGACAGAGAGAAAGACTCATGACAAGGATCTAACAAAACGCGGAATAGGGATCACCGAGAAATAATGATTCCTACTTAATTGTTGGCGACGCGATGTGTCGTTTCGAACGTATAAGTACAATTATTTTAGCTCAACAGTCGGATATAAATTAACAATTAATCATTATAATTTCCAGTCGGATTTAAATTACTAATTAAAAAGATAATTTTCGTCATCGTTATTGATTATCCACTCATTACCGATATACATATATGTAGAAAGAGACAGGGCAAACTCATACTCATCTTAATGTATAACACATGTCCAATTTTTTTAATACAAAGAAATAAATGTATGCAAGTTAAGAACGGTTTCTAAATATTTAAAAAGTGACTACGAGGGTTTAAGCATTTTAAGTGTGTTAAATAAAACATTTCGATTCGCAGTGAAATTTCCTCAATGTTTGTCAAACGTTTAGTAAACGTTTAAACGTGTAGACGTTTTTCTATAAATAAACGTTTTTCTGGAAGAACGTGTAAACGGATAAACGTTTCACGTTTAAACGTTTATTCGAAAAACGGAATAAAAGCCGAGCCCTAGTGTAAAGCCAATGAGGTGGTGGATGGCATGTGTGTGTGCGAGAAAGATAACAAAGGTAAAGGAGAGGGGAGAAGGGGCAGAGGGAAGGAGGAGGAGAGAGAGGGGAGGGAGAGGTTGGAGGAAGAGGGAGAGAGGAACATAAAGATAGGATTCTGGAATGTAGCGGGGGTAAGAAGAAAGGACGAGGATTTTTGGGAGGAGGTAGAGAAGTGGGACTTGATAGGTATGACGGAGACGTGGGTGGAAGAGAAGGACTGGGATAAGATAAAGAGGAGGTTACCAGTTGGGTTCAGGTGGAGGCAACAAGCGGCAAAAAGATGTCAAAGGAAAGGAAGAGCGAAGGGAGGGATTATAACAGGGGTTAGAAAGGAGATAGAAGAAGTGAAGGGGGGAGAGGGAGGGACAGAAGTAGTAGGAGAAAAGGAAGGGCTGATGAGTAGGACGGTGAAGATAGACGGAGATATATGGAAGGTGGTAACGGTGTACATAAATGGGGACACGGAAGAGAAATGCAGAGATATTAGAGAAATAATAGGAAACGAGAAGGAAGACATAAGGGTAGTGGTAGGAGGGGAGTTCAATGCAAGGACAGGGACAAAGGGAGCAATGGTAAGGGGGAGCGAGGAAGAGGAGGGGGTAAGAAAGTCGAGGGACGACAAAATAAACAAAAACGGAAGGAAACTGATAGAGATGGTGGAGGAGGAAGGCTGGGGGATATTGAATGGAGATACGGGGGGGGATGAGGACGGGGAGTATACATTCGTAGGGAGCAGGGGGGAGTCAGTAATAGACTACGCAATAGTGAACTGTAGAATGAGGGAAAAGGTGAAGAAGATGAGAATAGGGATGAGAACAGACTCAGATCACTTACCGGTAATAGTAGAGGTGGAAGCAGAGGGAGTTGTTAGGGAAAGGAGGATAGGCATAGAGAGGGAAGTTATGGACTGGTCGAGGGAAGGCGCGGAGGAGTATAGAAAAAATATAGAGGAGGAGAAGATAGAGGAAGAAGGAAGCACGGAGGAGGTATTCCAAAGCATTAGGGAAGGGGTAAGAAAAGCAGTAAAAATGACAAGGGTGAAGGTAGGAACGGGTGGAGAGAAGGGAAGATGGTGGGACACAGAATGTAGGAAAATGAAAAGAGAAGTAAGAAAAAGCTTTAGAGAGTGGAGAAAGGGAAAGGCAAGCAAGAAAGAATATAGTGATAGGAAGAAGGAGTATGAAAGAATGTGTGACATGAAGAAAGAGGAAGAGAAAGATAAATTTATTAGGGAGGCAATGGAAGCAAGGACAGAAAGTGAAATTTGGAGGATAATCAACAGAGAGAGGAAAACATGGAAGGGGGTGAACGAAGAGATTAGGATAGAAGAATGGGAGGAGCATTTTATGAGACAGATGGGGGGAACAAAAAAGAAGCCAGAGAGCAAGGTAGGAAAGGGAGAGGAAGAGGAGGCAGGAGGGGGAGAGGAAGAGACAGAAGAGGTAGAAGATATTAGCATAGACGAGGTAATAAGCGCGGTGAAGCGGACGAAAGCAGGAAAGGCAGCGGGATCAGACGGCCTACCGAACAAGGTATGGAAAGAAGGGGGGGGCAAACTGTTAGGGGTGATAGGTAGGCTTTGCAACAGGGTATGGAAGGGGGAAAAGATACCAAGGATATGGGAAGAAGGGATAATAGTGCCAATCAGGAAAAAAGGGGAAGGTAGAAAAACAGAAGAGTATAGGGGGATAACGTTAATGTCGACTATTTATAAAATATATGCACAGGTGATAACCAGGAGGCTGGAAAGGGAAGTAGAGAGAGAGGGGATGGTACCGGAAAATCAGGCGGGTTTTAGAAAAGGTAAAGGGACGATGGACAATTTGTACAGCCTAAATTATGTGGTAGGGAGGGAATTAAAGAAAGAGAAAGGGAAACTAGTCGCCATGTTCGTGGACCTAAAAGCGGCGTTCGACGCGGTAGATAGAGAGGAATTATGGAAGGCACTGAAGGACAGAGGGGTATCGAAAAGATTAAGGATAAGGATAGAAGACTTATACAGGGAGACGAGATGTAGGGTAAGGGTGGGAGAAGAGGAAAGTAAGGAATTCTGGACGGTGAAAGGGGTAAGACAAGGGTGCCCACTGAGCCCACTGCTATTTAGCTTGTTTACGGCAGACTTAGAAGAGAAGATGGGGAGGGGGTTGAGTGGGGGGGAGTAAGAATAGGAAACAGAAGGATATGGTCGTTAGCGTACGCAGATGATATCGTGATAATGGCTAAAGAAGAAAGGCAGATGGAAGAGATGATAAAGAGGCTAGGAAGATATCTGAAGGATAAGAGATTAGAGTTGAATGTAGGAAAGACAAAGATAATAAGATTCAGAAAAGGAGGAGGGAAGAATAAGGAGGCGGAATGGAGATGGAATAAGGAAAAGATAGAGGAAGTCAAAGAGTTTAAGTATTTAGGGTATACAATGCAGAAGAATGGGGGACAGGAGGCACATATAAGAGAGGTTACAAAGAGAGCCACGGCTGCAATGGGACAGGTCTGGGGAATAGGAAAAAGAAAGTTCGGGGGAGATTGGAAGAGGAGGATGAAACTATTTGTAGCATTAGTAAGAAGCATAATGGGTTACGGGGCAGAGATATGGGGATGGGAGGAGAGGGAGAGAGTGGAAAGAATACAGGAGAGGTATATAAGGTGGACGTTAGGGGTAGACTGGAGAACACCAGGATACTTAGTGAGAGAGGAGGGGAAGAAAGAAAAGGTAAGAACATGGGCAGGAAGGAGGGCGTGGAGGTTCGAGGAAAGATTAAGGAAGGGACAAGGGACGGAAATAGCGAAGTCGTGCCTGAAGGAAGTGGAAGAAAAGGAAAGGGGAAAAGGATCCAGATGGGAAGAAAGAAGAAGGAGATTCTTTGAGGAAAGAGGGTATGCGTGGGAAGAGGTGAAGAGATTAAAGGAGGAGGGCATAGATATGGAAGAAAGGCTAGAGGACAGAGATAGAAAAGTTCAGGAACAGGAAGCAGGGGGTAAGATAAGGGAATCGAGGTATAATAAATGGTACAAGGAAATTAGAACCGAGGGGACACCGAGATACTTGAAAGAGAAAGGAAAGGAAGAAAGAATAAGGGCGATAGCGAGGTTCAGGCTAGAAAATGAAATGAGATAAGGGAGATATTGGGAGAGTGAGGAAGAGAGAAAGTGCAGAATGTGTGGGGGAGAGGTAGTGTCGTGGGAACATGTACTGGAGAGATGCGAGAATGAAGGGTCGAGATGGGAGAGAGGAAAAGTATTGGAATTGTTACATGAGAGGGGGGAGGATATGAATGGATGAAAGAACTGATGGAAAAGAGGAAGGAGAAAATGGGGATAGAATGTGAGTGTAAATGAAAAGAAACCGAAACAGATAGGCAACAAATTTGTTAGAAGGGGAATATACGTTGTAAATGGATATGTAAAACTCGAACACTGTACATAGATGAAGGAGAGAGGATAGATCGTAAGGCAATAATGCAATAATGTAGTAAGGAGGAACGCAAAGAATTGTAGCGAAAGGAGGAGTGAGAAAGGAGGAAGTCATGCAATCCCGCAAGGGAAACATTAAATAAATACAACTACTTTATCTAGTTTTTACAATAATTTATTTTATTTTAATCTATTAGCTTAATCACTTTCCCAGTTTATTTTTATTTATATTTTTGTAGAATTGACTATTTTAAATGTTTAATTTTCACAATTTCAACATTTTCATTAGACCGTTCTCTTACAAATTTGAACTTAACGTAATTCTCGCTTCTGACCGACGAATTAGTTATCAACAAGTTTTATAACACTGACCTTGCTTAATTATATTGTTTGACTTATAATTGACTTATTAATATTGTTTATTGTGACACAGTTCGTTAAATATTATAATTTTATTACGTTGTCGGCTAGCTTTTGACAAGATTGTCAAAACGTACATTGTTCTCTTTTAAATTATTACAGAATAAATTATATATTTATCTACTAATATTATTTTACTATCCTGATTTGCCCGTCCTTGGCCGTTAACCTTCTCATATTGCTTTACAGTCTTAAATTTCTTTTATTTGGTAATTAATATAATAAATTCTTTAAAAAAATTTACTACTTCAAATTATATACCGAGACCATTCGTAGAAAGATTCACTAAGTGATTCGTTTTAAAATTTAAATGTTAACGCAAAGATTTCTGAAAAAAACGGATTGTTTAGAAAAGAAATTAACGTAACATTTTTGTGCTTGTCGAAATCTTCGTTCATTGATAATGGGGAAGTTTGTCTTGTTTTCTGTTTTATTACAATACGCTTTCTTCATATCCCTACATTTTCTGTAGAAATTTCTTAAGAAATAGATTTTTTAAATAATAAAATCATCTGTGTAATCAAATGTTAAAGAATACAATTTTCATAGAAGAATTACAGAAAAGATAACTCAAAATGTAATTTAATTGACAAATATTATCAAGAAAAAAAATGTATGTCTATGTTGCCGCGCCGTTCCGTGCGCGGTGTATTTTCCTTCTTACTCGCTCCGGAGGTGTTCTCTGACGAAAACCGAAGGGGTTCTTTGATGGGATGTGGCTGGTCGGAGGTCACTTCAAGAAGGCACCGTTGGATCTCACAGATTAACTTTATTTAACTGACAATGAGTTTCACAAGATTGGTTGACGGCAGGCCGAAGGCCTGACGGACAAGTGTTTAACGCGTACAGTACGTTAGCGGATACGCGATAGTGACAAGTGCCCCGATCTCGGGCTTTCCTCCGGTTTTAAGCCCGATGATCGAGGCGTCAGCGTTCTCGGTGCTCGACCGAGGTTTCTCGGTACTCGATCGAGGTTATGCGTAATCGGGTCGAGCACTTGCTGACTTCTTCTCCGAATTTAATTAGGTTGCGCGGTCGGGCTTTTGTGGCTCGATCGCGCAATATGCTTACGCTAGTGTTATTTTACATGCGATTACATTGCTTGAGTGCCCTCGTTACCTCTTTCGGCAATCGGGGAACAACACTATCCTACGTAAAAGGACGCACAGAGTTTCGAATCTACATAGAAAAGTTTTAAATTAATTTATAAGCGAAAAATTATAGGTTTTTTTAGGCATTGTGCATTATTAATCCGTTTTGACGAGAGTTCTGTGAAATTTTCTTTAAGAAGAGTCTTCTGACGTGCAAGAGAACATTTTTCACATTATACGGCACGTAAGAATATTGCATGCTAGCGCAGTGCGAATATAGCAATGTAGCGGCGCGATGCGGCGGAGCGCTCACGCACACTACCAGGCGCGCGGCTCACTGACGTGCTTCCGTCTAAAGGACAACGCC
>NW_011965473.1:0-6800 GCF_000949405.1 Vollenhovia emeryi
TTGATGTTAGCTTATTATTCGTTATTATTAATTTGTTATTAATTTGGGACGAAAGCGGAGGCGCCAAGGATTCGTCTGTTATAGTGGCTGCCGTGGCTATCGTCAATTAATCGCTTAATTCTATCATTAACTTGGAAAAGAAGGAGAGCGAATATCTGCAAATCACGTGTTGCGCGCGTGCTTGTAGCCGCGCCGCGCCAGTGATACCTATCGGGTGGGCAATTACTACCGTTACTAACCACGTCAGCGAAAAATGTGCGCTGGACGTGACAGGAGTATAAATTCTAGCAGCCACGCATGTCATTGTCAACGCATGAATTTGTTAGGAGATTAAATTTAACTAAAATATCGTCCGTGTGCTATAACGTTCCGGTTTAAACGTCGTAACAGATGTAACTCCTCTGAAGAATATATTACCAGTTAGATCAACAAGAAGTTTTTTATTATATATAATATTACATATATTTAAATATACTTTTAATACATTTGAAAATTATAATTAACATTTATATTAAAATTAAATATTGTTTTGGTAAAAACGTGAACATGTATGTACAAACATATTTACCCACACAACAAAACAAGTTTCAGAAAGCTCTCCGAAAGATGACTTGGAAATTAATATTGAAATGTAAAATTGAAATGATTCAGAAATATCTTTGAAACGTTTCATCAAAATCACATGTCATTGAAAGCTGTCCAAAAGATACCTTGGAAATTAATTGAAATGTAACATTGAAATCATTCAGAAGGATTTCTGAAACGTTTTATCGAAATCATTTATGATCCTTCTCACTGAAATACTTCAGAAATATTACAAAACATTTCAGAGAAATATTTCGTACGTAATCTCTAAAATATTGAAAGCTATCCAACATATAACTTGGAAATTAATATTGAAATGTAATATAGACATCATTCAGAACTATTTTTGAAGCATTTAAGAGATATTTCCGAAGCATTTAGGAGATATTTCTGAAGCATTTCAGAAATATTTCCGACGCATTTCAGAAATATTTCCGAAGCATTTAAGAGATATTTCTGAAGCATTTCAGAAATATTTCAGAACCATTTATGATATCTCATCTACGCGGACATTTCATGTATCTGAAACATGTCTGAAATATTTTTTTGAAAGGTTTCATATTTCATTGATAGCTTCTTGAGAGCTTTCTGAAATATTTCGGTGCTGTGTGGGTATCTATGTATTGTTACAGATTCAGTTTAACATTTTATTGGCTAGTTGCTTTAATTGCTTTGATTGGTAGAACATTTTGTTTTCTCTCTTTTGACAAGTTACTATATGAGGGTGGTAACAATGAGTTATTTTATTTTTCTGTGGTTTCCCCTACTGTAATTCCCCCATCTGGTCTTGTCGTTTATATATGCCTCATACGTACAAACTCACGCTGTTATAAAGGTTAATAATAAAGAAAGTATCTTTTGCTTATACAGTACAGAAGCAGTGTGTGTGTACTCTTATTGCTTGCGCACCTCAACGCCTGTGTATAATGTCAATAATTAACAGGTTATGGGCCCAGATTGAGAGGTGTCGCAAATAGAGGTTAAAGGACATTTCTTTTCTTACTCGAGAAATCGTGACGGTGTGTCACAAAGGCGTACGAGAAATGGCAGACGTAACAAAGATCACAATTGCAAAGCTGAATGGTGAAAACTATTTTACCTGGAAGTACAAAATGGAACTATTGTTGATCAAGGAAAATTTATGGAGCGTCCTCAATGAAGCAAAGCCGGAATTGAGCAGCAACCAATCGAATCAAAATGAAGTAGCAAATTGGCAAAGACGGGATGACCAAGCTCGCTCGATGATAGGTTTGTTAGTAGAAGACAGTCAATTAAGCCTTATTCAAACAAAGGGAACAGCAAGCGCTACATGGTTAGCATTGAAGGAATATCACGAAAAGGATTCGCTTGGAAATAAAGTCAGTCTTATGCGAAGAATTTGCAGTTCAAAAATGGGAGAAGGAGACAATATGGAAAATCATATTTCGGAACTAACAAATTTGTTTCAAAAGTTAGTTGATCTCGGCGAGGAACAATTGTCAGAAAGATGGACAGTTGCGATGATCTTAAGCAGTCTACCCAGGAGCTATGATGCGTTGGTTACGGCGCTTGAAGCAAGATCTGAAGCGGATTTAACCATGTCTTTGGTAAAGTCAAAATTAATCGATGAATATAGTCGTCGCAAGGAGATTGATGGCAACAACAGCGGACAAAAGGATTCAATCTTGAAGACAACTCAAGGTAAATTGTCTTGTTTTTTCTGTAAGAAGAATGGTCACATAAAAAAGGATTGTCATAAATATAAGTCATGGAAGCAAAAGAAAGACAAAGAAGATAAGACAGAGGTAGCAAAAACGGTAGCTAGTGACAAAGTAAATAAAGTCAAAAGCGGTGATTTTTTTATTCATGGTTTCATCACACAGCTTCAGTGATTGGATCATCGATTCAGGTGCCACGAGTCACGTTACAAGCAATAAAAGTTGTTTTGCCTCATTTCAACATACAGATAACAACAGTAGCATTCTGAATGTGGCAAAGAAAGGAGAGAAGATGTGTGTGCAAGGCAAGGGCACATGCAATATCAAACTTGTAAACTTGAATGGTGAAATATCACACGCAACTATGACAGATGTTCTGTACGCACCTGAACTCGACGGAAGCGTGTTGTCGGTAAAAAGGTTAACTAAAAGAGGTTTTAAAGTCAATTTTTCAGGCGATTTTTGCGAAATCATGAACGGCGAAAGACAGATAGCTAAGGCAAGTGGAGACCTGTACAAATTATGTCAACCACATGAAGTCCATCTAATCAAGGATTCTAACGAACATAAACCAAATTGCATACACCACTGGCATCGAGTTTTTGGTCACCGGGATCCGGATGCAATTAAGGAAATGTGTTCAAAAGGGATGGTCGAAGAAATGAAGATTTGTCATTGTGGAATAAAGGTTCAATGCGAGGTGTGTCTTCAAGCAAAAATGACACGCTTACCATTCCCAAGGCAATCATTAAGCAAGTCAACGTCTGTACTCGATCTGATTCACTCGGATGTCTGCGGGCCTATGCAGACTATTTCACCTAGCGGCAAACGATACGTGCTCACGTTCATCGACGATTTCTCTAGATACACGGTTATTTATTTTCTTCAAGAGAAATCAGAAGTGGAAGTAAGGATTAAGGAGTACGTAAAAATGGTGGAGAATAAATTTTCCAAGCGGCCAAAGGTGATAAGATCGGATCGAGGAGGAGAGTATGCCAATAAAGCAGTCCAGGAATACTTAAAGGGTCAAGGTATTCAGGTACAGTACACAGCACCATACACACCTCAGCAAAATGGTGTTGCTGAGAGAAAAAACCGTTCACTTATTGAGATGGCAAAATGTATGCTCTTGGATGCGAATTTACCATATACATTCTGGGCAGAGGCCGTCAACACGGCGAATTATCTCCAAAATCGTTTGCCCACCACAGCAATTGAAACTACGGCATATGAGAGATGGAATGGAGAAAAGGCAAAGGTAAATCATATTCAAATATTCGGCTTAAAATGTTTTGTTCATGTTCCAGAGCAAAAACGGCGAAAACTGGACGATGTGGCAAAATCAATGATTTTTGTTGGTTACGATGAAAATTCTAAGGCATACCGACGCTACGATCCAGTTCAAAGAAAAATAATTGTGAGCCGTGATGTTCGTTTTACAAATTCAAAAATGAACAACAAAGGAAGTAAGGTCGAGGTCGATTTACCAGTGAGTTCAAGTCGAAGCAAGAATCTTAGTACTGCGAACAATGCGAAAAACGACGAAGTAAAAGTGGATTTGGATTAATCATCTAAGTCAACGTTCGGTCAGGGAAGCGATACAGATGCAGAGTTTCTATCATTCACAAGCAGTAGCGAGGATGAAGCAGATCAAGGAGAAACAAAAGCAGCTCAAGTAAATATGGAAGACCATCTTCAGGAGGAGTCAGCGCAATCAACAAGAAGAGTTTCAAAGCGACTAACTAAAGGTAAACCGCCACCACGGTTAACGTATGATACGGTAAAGGCAGTGACAGATGTTACAAGGGATCCGAAAACATTGTCTGAAGCTCTATCAAACAAAAACAAGGCGCAGTGGATTCAAGCAATGGAAGAGGAAATGGAATCACTGATGAAAAACGAAACCTGGAAGTTATGCGAATTGCCAGAAGGTCGAACAGCAATTGGATGCAAGTGGATCTATAAGGTGAAAACAGATGCCAAAGGTAACACAACTCGTTTCAAAGCGCGATTAGTTGCGCAAGGGTTCTCCCAACGGTATGGCACTGATTATGATCAAGTCTTTGCCCCAGTTGCTAGGCAAGCAACATTCCGAACATTGCTAGCAGTTGCTTCAAAAAGGGGATACGTTGTACGACATCTCGACTTCAAGACAGCATTTTTGAATGGGAAGCTGAAGGAGAAAATATACATGAGCCAGCCACCAGGATTCATCAAGGAAGGGAAAAAGGAACTTGTTTGTTTGTTACTAAAAAGCCTGTATGGGCTAAAACAGGCTGCAAGATCTTGGTATGATGAGCTCAAGAAGACTTTAACTGGAGCTAATTTTATACAAAGTAATGTGGATCCGTGTTTTTATGTCAAAAGAGATGAAGTTGGAGAATGGTGTTTTCTAATTGTTCACGTCGACGACATAATCATTGCAGCAAGAACAAACGACGCTATAGACAAAGAAAAACTCAACATTGGTTCGTTTTTTCAAATCCAGGATCTAGGTGAGGCAAAAAATTATCTTGGTATCGAAATTACGAAAAATGAACACGGAATATATTGCCTATGTCAATCAAAATACATTCAAAGGGTGACAGCTGAATTTGGCCTTCAAGATGCGAAAGTTTCAAGTGTGCCAATGAACATCGGATATTTAAAGACAAATCAATCTTCCGACAGATTTACTACTATCGAACAAGGATTACCAGAGACTCATTGGATGTTTGTTGTATATTTCGGTCAATACCAGGCCGGACATTTCAGCAAGCATATCGATTTTGGCGCAGGTCAGTCAACCACATCAAGAGGATTGGAATGAATTAAAGAGAGTACTGAAATACCTGAAAGGAACAATGGACATGAAGTTGACGCTTGGAACCTGCGACGATATGAACGAATCATTGTACGGATACTCAGATGCAAGCTGGGCAGAGAACCGAGTGGATAGGAAGTCCAACAGTGGGTATGTTTTCTTCGTCAACGGAGGACCGGTCAGCTGGGGATGCCGCAAACAAAGCGTGGTCGCACTGTCAACTATGGAAGCGGAGTTTATTGCATTGGCTGAGGCTTGTAAAGAAGCATTCTGGTTGAGACGACTGATGAGCGACATGCATCAAGAAGTGGAGGGTCCATTGAAGATTTGGGAAGATAATCAAAGTTGTCTTAAGTTTATTGAAACTGAGAGAGTATCAAATCTGAGTAAACATATTGATACAAGAGTCAAGTTTGTTAAGGATTACGTTGATCGGGGAATTATATTCTGTGAGTACTGTCCTACTGAGGAAATGATTGCAGATATGATGACAAAGCCCCTGAATACTCAGAGATTGGAGAAACTAAGAAAGATGGTCAATTTAATTCAATAAAATGAGGAGGAGTGTTACAGATTCAGTTTAACATTTTATTGGCTAGTTGCTTTAATTGCTTTGATTGGTAGAACATTTTGTTTTCTCTCTTTTGGCAAGTTACTATATGAGGGTGGTAACAATGAGTTATTTTATTTTTCTGTGGTTTCCCCTACTGTAATTCCACCATCTGGTCTTGTCGTTTATATATGCCCCATACGTACAAACTCACGCTGTTATAAAGGTTAATAATAAAGAAAGTATCTTTTGCTTATACAGTACAGAAGCAGTGTGTGTGTACTCTTATTGCTTGCGCACCTCAACGCCTGTGTATAAAGTCAGTAATTAACATGTATTGTCTGTCATAGATATCCATTAGACATCTATAATAGATTTACAGACGATATATTTATCGCGGAAATAATATGGAGTTCTATTAGAGGTCTATTCAACATCCATCGTGGAGATAGATGTTCCATGGAACTATGGAGGTTATATGGACGTCCAATGGACGTCATGTTCTGTGTGGGTATAGTTGTATACATATAACTATCACGAGACACGGTAGTGTCTCGCGCCAAGTGTAAGCGTAGCTAGTACACGCGTGCGAGACCAACCGTGTAAGTTTACGCGAGTACACGAGTTGACGGGCCCTCAGATTTTCTGATCTCAACAACGGCTGATCCGACGAAATTGAGACTGCGCTTAATCGATAGCTTGGGTACGATTTGCATAATAAATGTGTTTTTACTTTTCTCCTACGTGCTCCAGGAGTGGAGGTATTGCAATGCAAAAGTCAGATTTGTTAAATTTTGGATTAAGAAACGTCTTTGTCGTCTTCGTGCCGGTCGTCGTCTTCGTCCCGGTCGTCGTCGTCGTCGTCGACCAGACCAGCATTTTCACTTGACTTTTCACTTGACCACGGTCCCGATCGACCACGTTGCAATTGACCACGGTCCCGATCGACCACGGTCCCGATTGACCACGGTCCCGATTGACCACGTTGCAATTGACCACGGTCCCGATTGGCCACGTGGCAATTGACGACGGTCCCGATTGGCCACGTTGCAATTGACCACGGTCCCGATTGGCCACGTTGCAATTGACCACGGTCCCGATTGGCCACTTTGCAATTGACCACGGTCCCGATTGACCACGTTGCAATTGACCACGGTCCCGATTG
>NW_011965474.1:0-6793 GCF_000949405.1 Vollenhovia emeryi
GCATACGCGCACACACAGCTAGTACATCGGTACCTACGGGCGCACGCATACGCGCACACACAGCTAGTACATCGGTACACACGGGCGCACGCATACGCGCACACACAGCTAGTACATCGGTACACACGGGCGCACGCATACGCGCACACACGATACATCGATACATACGGGCGCACGCACAGGCGCACACACAGTACATCGGTACATACGGGCGCACGCACAGGCGCACATACAGTACATCGGTACACACGGGCGCACACATACGCGCACACACAGTACATCGGTACACACGGGCGCACGCATACGCGCACACACAGTACATCGGTACACACGGGCGCACGCATACGCGCACACACGATACATCGATACATACGGGCGCACGCATACGCGCACACACAGCTAGTACATCGGTACATACGGGCGCACGCATACGCGCACACACAGGTACAGCGGTACCTACAGGCGCACGCATACGCGCACACACAGTACATCGATACATACGGGCGCACGCATAGGCGCACACATACAGTACATCGGTACATATGGGCGCACGCATACGCGCACACACGGGTGTACATACGAGCATACCAGATACACATACGGACGCGTACATCGATACATACACGCGTACGCAAACAAGTCGAAAAACGGCGGCAGCAGGTTAGCGAGTCGCTTACTCATTACGTTACGGTATTTCCGCTTGTGAAAACTACGCATCAGGCAACATGCCTGAGATGTTTCAAGAAAAGCAGAAACGGGCCCGTGTCAAGGGACAAGTCACAAGGATACACACGTTCCTCGAGTCGAATCCGAACTGCACGGCGGCGGAAGCTCAGGTTAGGTTGACGAGGTTAGAAAACTTCTGGAACGCATTCGAAGGTATTCAGCAGGCCTTAGAGGGCATAACAATCAAGGATGAAAAACAAGCGGATCAGTTCGCACGCGAAAATGAAGGTGAACGGCTAATGTTCGAAGATAGATATTAGCAACAGCGACGAAGCTGCAGCGCATCATCGATGAGGGGAAGCAACCAAAGGACATCGGACAACAACCAGCGGGCACCAGTCAGGTTCCGGAGGACGTCGGACAGGTCATTCCTGCAGGAAGAAGAAACAAGCCGAAGCTCCCGGAGATCAAGCTCCCGGAATTCAACGGAGAGTACACTAAATGGCTCTTTGTCAAGAACAGCTTTGAGACAACAGTACACAACGACGGAGACCTATCCGGTCCACAGAAATATCAATATCTCGTAGGAGTATTGACAGGCGAAGCACGTAAGGTTATGGAAGGCTTCAGTAGTGAAAACTATGAGCAGGCATGGCAGTTATTGAAGAACACATACGACAACGAAATGATGATCATCGACACACATTTAGAAGAGCTTTTCAAGTTTCCGGTTATTGTAAAGGACGATAAGGCGGATTCAATGAGACAATTAATATGGCACATTCAGACACATATGTCATCCTTAAAGTCGTTACATCAACCTGTGGACCATTGGGACACCATAATTATCCACCTGGCCAAAAGAAAGTTGGAATACACGGAACAACGAGATTGGCAGAACTGCATTAAGGAGCGTACGCCTCAAAACATGCCAAAATTGGAAGATTTTGTTAAATTTATAACAGAACGCTGTCACACATTAAGAATGATTAATCAAGCCAAACCAGCGAAGCTCAAACAATCAGCGATACCAGACAAGAAGGCGAAGAAGGGAGTAGTCCTGACATCAACGCCAGCTCAATGCAAGATATGCAGCGGCGAACATCAAGCATTTCGATGCGACGAGTTCATCAAATTGTCTTCTGAAGAGCGCAAGAGGCGTGTCTTGGAGAAGAGACTTTGCCTTAACTGTCTCAACTCAGGGCATCAGCAAAGGACTGCAAGGCATCGGCGTGCAGGAAGTGTTCGGGTAGACACAACACAATGTTACATAAGGAAGAAACAAAGAAGGCTGAAGGCGACGAAGCTGTAGTAACGCCAGTTGTTACACATTGCAGTAATTCACAGAAGACAGTGAAGAATTGCGGTGGTGGTAAAACGCACACTCAGGTTGTTTTGTCCACTGCTCAGGTATATGTTAGAGACGGCATGGGAAGCAGGATTAGATGTCGCGCATTGTTGGATCCAGGATCACAACTAAATCTGATGACTACAGACCTTTGGCGGAAGCTGAAATTACCTTGGACAAAGGAGGACATACCAATAAGTGGCATCAGTCTAGTCCAAACAAACGCGAGCAAGACGACTCAACTCAGGGTGGAGTCTGCATATAATGATTTCGCCATGGTAATGAACTGTCTTATATTACCTACGATCACAGTGCAAATCCCACAACAGAAGATTGAACCGAATGAAATATCCCTGCCTAGGGGTATACAACTTGCGGACCCGGATTACTGTAAGCCGGGAAAAATCGATCTGCTCATAGGAGCGGGACCCTATTGGAAACTACTCATTGGATCCCCGGAAAATCAAGTCGACGGCCAGCCTTCCCTACAGGATTCTAAATTGGGTTGGATCCTTGGCGGGGAGCTACGCAATCGAAGCAACGGTTTAAATTGCTCATCAGCGACATGTCTCACCATTACGAACGATCAACTGAGTCAGCAGGTTGAGCGTTTTTGGAAAATAGAGAACATCCCCGAAAGTAAGCATTACACCAAGGAAGAGAGGGAATGTGAGAAGCATTTCTCCGAGACTGCACACCGTATGAAGAACGGTAGGTTCGTAGTGCGGCTGCCAATGCGTTCGAACCTCCAACTTGGAGAATCCAGGAATCAAGCACAACAAAGACTAGAAGCTCTCGAACGAAGATTGCTACGGGATTCAGAATTGGCGAAGGCATACTACAGCTTTATGGAGGACTACCAGAGGAGTGGTCATATGACTCAAATTTCCGAAAAGGAAATAGAACAAGCAAGGGAAGTATACTACATTCCTCATCATGCAGTCGTCAAACCAGACAGCTTGACTACGAGGTTGCGAGTGGTTTTTGATGCATCCGCAAAAACGACATCCGGTGCATCACTCAATGATAAGCTTCTACCAGGACCGAACCTGCAAAGGGATATCTTTAAAATCTTGCTACGATTCCGGACGCATCAATACGTTATCACAGCGGACATCGCTCAAATGTTCCGACAGATACTGGTCGACACACGAGATAGAGCACTACAACTAATATTATGGAAACCAAACCCAAGGGAAGTGGCGAGGATATACCAACTAAATACAGTAACGTACGGTATGGCAAGCGCGCCGTATCACGCCATGCGGTGTCTACAAGAACTGGCAACTCAACATTAAGACCAATACCCGTTAGCAGCACGTGTAATAAAGGAAGATTTTTACATGGATGACGTTCTCACCGGAGGACGGACGTATCAGGAAGTTATGATATTACAACAACAGCTATACGAGCTTCTGAAACAAGGGCAATTTTGGCTCCGAAAGTGGCGCTCAAATGAGTCAAGCTTTCTGCAACATCTAGCGGATTGTGAGACTGGCGAGCTGTTCACGATTGATAAGGACGCAGTTAAAACGTTGGGACTACTTTGGGATTCATCGCGAGATAGGCTACTATACGAAACGGATTTACCTAGGCAGAAGCACTTCACGAAGAGGACCGTATTGGCACGGATATCGCAAATTTTTGATCCATTAGGCCTGGTTGGGCCAATATTAATAACGGGCAAAATCTTCATGCAAAGGTTATGGACCGAGGACTTGCAGTGGGATCAGACGCTTCCCCACCATTGTTTGACTGCCTGGGACGATTATGGGGAGGCTTTGCTTAAACTCAATACGTTGCAGATACCTCGAAACGCTAATCACAATAACAGTTCGAGCCAATTTGATTTGTTTGACTTCGGAGATGCTTCCCAGAGTGCCCTGGGAGCATGTTTATATGTCGTTTATTCAGATGAAGATGGTGACTTACATTCACACATTCTCTGTGCTAAGTCCAGAGTGGCACCATTGAAGACCCTTTCGTTACCACGATTGGAGCTGGAAGCAGCCCTGCTCTTATCACAATTGTATGCCACTGTTAAGGCAGCCCTGGTTGGAAGAATTCGGCAAATTCACTTGTGGAGTGACAGTACGATCGTACTCGGTTGGCTCAAGATGGAACCGCATACACTCAAGACCTTCGTGGCCAATAGAGTGGCTAAGATTCAAGAATTGACGGAGGAGGCGACTTGGGCACATGTGCCTTCCGACGAGAATCCTGCGGATCTACTGTCCCGGGGGACTACAGTCGCGGACTTGCGTACTAACGCTCTCTGGTGGAACGGACCCCCTTGGATCAGGGAGGGCGATCAACAACCCAAGCGCATGCAGGTACCGGAAACAAATCTACCAGAGATAAAGACATCTGCAGTGGCTCTGATAACCACGCAGTCTGTTGTGAACTCATTGTTGCACAGATACTCATCGTTCAGCAAGCTATGCAGAATCATTGCATACTGTCGCAGGTTTTTCACCAGATGCAAAGGAGACAAATCGACGGATATTAACAAAGGAAACGCTCAATCCTTAGATATCGGCGAGATAAGCAAGGCAAAAACGATAGTGCTTAGGTAGGTCCGGGAAGAGGAATTAAAACCTGAAATGCAAGGTCTGAAGAAGGATCGTGTTCTACCTCGGAAGAGTCCACTCCTTTCACTTTGCCCATTTGCAGACGAGACCGGCAACAGCGCACAAACACATGCACGATTTTAACTCTCCCCACCACGCTCCACCCTGCAATCTCTCCTCCTCCTCAACTCTAAGCCAATAGCCATCGGGTACCTTCAGATTGCAGTGCCATCTATTGGTACCTAAAGATACAACCATCGGGGATCGGTTTTGGCCGCGTGTCCCGAACATACAGTTCGGTCTCCTTATCTCTATTCTTCATGGATGTCCCGTAAAGGATATCCGTTCAAGGTACGACAACAGACATCCGTTAAATGTCCATTTCACGTCCACGGACGTTCGGACGTAAATTGGACTTAAACTGGACGTCCACAGGACATCCTGTGCTATCTGGGCAGCCCACCAGAACATTTATTACATCACATTAGACAGCGATACTGGCCTATAAGCGGCCGAAGATTAGCTCGGAAAACAGTAAAGGGCTGTATACGATGTTTTCGCTACAGGCCAGTGATCCCGGATACTCTTATGGGTGATCTGCCAAAGGAGCGCGTCACGATGGTTGCACGACCGTTCACAGTAACCGGTGTGGATTACGCCGGTCCCTTTCAAATGCGTGAAAGTCGACGACGTGGTCGTATACACGTGCAAAAGGTGTATGTGGCGGTATTTGTCTGTTTTAATACCAAGGCGGTGCATTTAGAAATGGTAACAGACCTCACCACGGAGGCCTTTTTGGCTGCACTCGGCCGTTTCACAGCAAGGCGGGGGACATGTGCACAATTATTCTCCGACAACGGAACGAACCTGGTCGGAGCGGCGAGAGAACTGCGCAGGGTTCAAGAGTTTTTGGAAAAAACGGAACCGGAAATAACCTCTTTTCTGAATACACAACGAATTTCATGGAGTTTTATCCCACCAAGGGCTCCTCACTTCGGCGGATTGTGGGAGGCTGCCGTCAAAATCATGAAGAGGCACCTTTACACGATTACTCAGGGGAGAATTCTTACGTTCGAGGAATACTACACACTGATCACCAGCATTGAAGCCATGTTAAACTCCCGACCTTTGACTCCCTTGACTAATGATCCTTCCGACCTTAACGTTCTTACTCCTGCTCACTTCCTTATTGGAGATCCACTCATGCAACCAGTTCAAGTCAATTATCTTGATACTCCCAATAATCGTCTTTCTCATTGGCAGCAATTACAAAGGGTTCGTCAATTGATGTGGCGACGCTGGCAGCAAGAATATCTACAAGAATTACAAAAACGAGGCAAGTGGACCACCCCGGGTGTCAACATTGAACGAAACACTCTGGTCTTACTCATGGAGGATAACACACCACCGCTACGATGGCCGATGGGCAGAGTGGTTGAAACTCACCCCGGAGCAGACGGTCAGATCCGAGTGGCAACGGTGAAAACGCAGACGGGATGTTTCAAGAGATCAGTGAGGAAAATGTGTCCCCTGCCATTGGAGGATTGTGATACTTAGACCATATAAGAATTGTTACACGTTAGTCTATGCGGTTTCAGTTCTGTTTAATTAATGCCCCAAACAGCACAGGTAGATGCTGAGAATGTTCGCAGAATATCGCAACAGTAGATTGCGCATGTTCTCAGAACATACGAGATACGTACTACGATTTGATACGAACATACTAAGAAGATTCCTATTTCCGGGGTTTTCCAGTTCGTAGTACATACTGAGAATATTTTGCAGTACATACGTAGAATATCCGTAGAATCACTATAGAATCAAGAATAGAACGTGCACAGAATGTACTTCTTTTTACGGTAGGTAGGGTAAATAATTAGTACTTATTTATAAATTATAAAAATATATTTGTACGGTACATTTTTGGTTTTCACATTTGTTTTAACGGTTAGTTTATAAAAAAACGTCCACGCGCACGCACGCACATACATTTTGTATGACATATATATATTATATAACATGTGTATACATATATATACATATATGTCATACAAAACTAAGCTATATCCATAATATTGCAAACAAAAGAACATTAATGAAAGAAACCTTGGCTACAGCATTTATACATTTGCTGATAGCTGATTCACTCTTGCGTTCTCTTACGCACGGCTAAATAGCCTTTATACAAAACATATAAACTATATCCATG
>NW_011965475.1:0-6796 GCF_000949405.1 Vollenhovia emeryi
CCACTGGGCATTAGTGGGCATTGGTGTACAAGATTTTGGTCAGCGGTTTTCCCCTCGAAATTACCTTTACAAGCGAATACTTATTAGTAAAATCCGAGGGGAAAACCGCTGACCAAAATCTTGTACACCAATGCCCACTAATGCCCAGCATTGTTTTATCTTATTATCGTATTTTATTTTTATAATGTCCTAAGGCCTAATGCCCCAAAAGTGCCTAGTATGCCCAGTAATACCGTAAATTTGCACAGTTGCAAAATTTGTGTTTTCTGGTTTAAAAAAATACCGATTAAAATTTTTGTGTTAAGTGTTTTAACACATTCATGTGTTAATTGACCTCATATGTAAAATTATTAAAATAACTGAAAAGAAATGTTAAAACAACACAATGTATGCTTATGTTCTAATCTTACACAATACATATATTCTATATTATTATTAGTAACAAGATTTATTTGTAAAAATTTACAGAATAAAATGTTGATTTTATTCTACATATACAACATAAGCGAGAGTGATTTCGAACCGTCATTTGACTTATTACATCTGTAAAATGTAACAATTACATTCGTTTAAATTCATTTTGTCCTTACAAATATATTAATTTTACAGAAAATTTATTTTAAGTTATTTTAAGATTTGCATTTATTTTTCGTGTTAAAATATTACCAGAGTATTAGTGTGATCATTTAACATATCCATATTACGTTAAATTAGCACAGAAATTTGTGTGGACCGTTTGGGACGTGTGACATCTGTTAAATTTAACACAAGTTTTTTAACTGTGTGTACACCACAATGCTCTCAGCGGTTTCCCCCTCGGTAAAATCAAAAAGATATGTTTTGAGGAGATCTAACAGCTCTTAACAACGTCGCCTATTTTTAAACGTGCATATATAAGAAAATTATTTACAATTAGATGAAATTATTTGTAATCGGATGAAATCGTATGAAATCTAACGAAATCGTGTAATCGGTGGGACAACATTTTAGCTAGTGGTTAATCTCCTTGAATTAGACGCACCAACGATGCCTCGGTTATTTATCTCCGATAAATTATTAAGCAATTGTGTTATTATACGTTACATGTATTGTTGTTATTAAACAAATTACATTATCGCGTGACGTTATTAACTCGCAAGTAACATCCGTGGAAATTTCAGGCGCGAATTGTACAATATTGTGTGCGCGCCGCTCGTTTCGAGCAACACTTTCTTTAATATATGACGCAATACGGGTTAATTAAGGCCAATTAACAAAATGAATAAGAAATATGCGAAAAGCACTCTTCTCCGTATTGTTTTTTTCGAGAAGCTTTATGGAATCCACCGAGATTATTTACGGTGCTAGTCAGCACAAGTTTAGCACAATTCAGCGCAATTTAAAAAGCAACGTTTTGTAAAAAGTGCTGCGTCGGCCGCGAGAACGTTTTATCTTTTTAAAAGAATGGCGTCGGTTAGGCACGTAATATCCAGGATAAAACCGGGCACAAGTTTAAGATCAACACACTTCTAAATTATCCTCGAGCGAGTCGCGCGAAGATAACGCCGGGTTTATTTTATTCCGTGATAAATACAACGGGGAAGAAATAGAGCGCGAATCTTCCCTCGCAGAATTGTTTTCCGCATAATTTTCCCCCGTGACGGATAAAAATACGGCGAAGCGATCGCATTGAGACATCGGGACAAAGTGACTCGCTAAAATCAAGAAGCCTGTTTTCTCTCGATATCTAATCGAACGTCCGCGCTTGCGGGGGGGGGGAATAGATTGACCTCGCTATATTAATGGAAGTTAAAACAAGAACAGTTTTGTTGCCGTAAATAGCTGCGCGTTACGTTGACAGACAGCGCTACATTATGTACATTCCATAAAGGGCACTTACCTTGATTAAGTCTCTAGGCTTATTATGCGCCGCCGATATAAACGCAGATGGGAGAGATGCATCGGATATTACCGTAACCGAGCGGACGTGAAAGGGTTGGCGCGCGCGCGCGCGCGCTCGCGCGCGAAACGGTCTCGGTGATTCTTTCAACCGCGAGATCGATCCCTCTCCGAAATATTAATTATTCCGCGCGTGTGCTCGCGGCCGCTACGCGTAATTTTACGGGTCTCTTCCCAGAAACCGTGCGCGAAACGCACGTACGTACGTTTCGATTCGACGCAGCTTGTTTGCCCGCGCCCGGCCCGCGGTACACATATTACATGGTATACGTGCGTGTTTTCACTTCTGTTGGCGGGAAAGTGCACACTGTAATCTGATTTAAAGTCCACTCCGAGTGTGGCACCGTCGACTGCGGCCTTAGGATATAGGAGCAGCACGCAATGGTGGAGATCTACGTGACCGATAATGGCCCGGGGTACGCGGGGACTTTTTCCCCCCCCCCCCCCGCCCTCCCCGCGCCCCGCTCTTTTTCTCTCCGCGTAAGGGATGTTTTATTTCGTGCATAACGCTCTTTATGCATTCGGATCATTAGTGACGTTGCTTCCGAGGACTTATCGAGCGCGGCAACGAAGCGCGGCCGACGTCGGTAGTCGTCAATCAAAACGATAAGGCGTTTTAGCCGGTGCTTATTTTAACTTCCTTGAATTTATCCCCGTGCAACTTTCTCTCCAGCTCTACAGTTTTATTTATTTGCTTTTTTCCGACGCGTAGACGAATTCTTGTGCGTTTGCAGAGTCGGAGAGAGAGAGAGAGGGGGGGACACCCGAGGCGAAACTCGCGGGTTTTTAAATCCGCACGAAGCAGCGTGGACGACACCGCGTGGACGACTTCCTTTTCTCTTGTATGTGAAATGTAAAAAAAAGGGGGGACCTGGCTTCCATTTTTTTCGTTCAATACTGTCTTTCCCTTCCCGTCTCTTCGCTCACGCACGAGACGAGCCGTTTGGACCGAGTGGACCGCGAAAGGAACAGATTGAGTCGAAGCTTTCTAAATCCCCATCGATCGTTCGTAATGGACGGGACGACGTAGCGGGATGACTATGAATTTTTAATACGATCACGTTGAAATCATTATGCCTTGTCAGCGCGATTTACAATCCCCGTCGTGTGCGCGTAATGTAAGACTTATGAGACCTTATCGTGCTTCGAATAATAATTCTTCCTGTGTATAGAGAGCTACTTCAAATTCCTCAGACGTCGTCAAATAAGGGCGACGAGCGGCTGAGCGTCGGAGGAAAAACATCGCGCCGGAAGTTAATTCGATTCTCGTACTTCAGCCGTGTATTTGCAGCTTTAACGGCGATATAAAATCTAAGACGCCCGAAGAGCGCGCTGCAGCGCGCCTTAAATCCGATCCGGTCCGTTGTCTAGGAAATTTTCCTAATGGTTGAGCCCGGTCTACAATGAGACAGAAGTCAGAAATCATAAACCGCAAGTTGGAAATCATAAAGAACAATGTTGTTCCACAATGAGTCATAAGTCACTATAATCTAGCGAATCAGAGACGAGTTTATAGTCTTTTTATAGTCTTATGTCTTCTGACTACTGACTTCTGTCTCATTGTGGACCGGGCTTTACATTTTAATACAGAGAGAGGGAGAGAAGGCAATTTTTGCGTTTCTCGCGCGCACACTTCACGTCGGATTATTAAAGATTTGATATTCGACGAGCTCAGAGCACAGTGACGAAAATTCTTTCGATCTTCATTAGATTAGAAATCTTGTTCTTACAGTAGGCACGGTTTCTGCGGAAGCCCGAACGCCTTGTATCCTCGGGCCTCTATGCTTTACATTTTAATCGCCAGCACTCTCGGTACTGCGCCAGAAATTTCAGAAACATTTCAGAAACACGTTTCAGCTTTAGAAAACAGCTGGAACTCTATTAATTATATTGCAATTCTGAAAACGGGGCGCTTCAAAGAAACGCCGCTCGGTTAATTTGCATTGAATTTTCTGTAACGTAACATTTTACCAATGCATTTGATGTCGAAAATGCACAAGTCGCGGCAAATATCGTGGAAATTCAATTTGACGAAAAACGAACGGAAACTCGATCGGGCACATTAGGAACTGCATTTTGCAAGTTAGCCGGTATCCGTTGTTCCCCATATTGTTCGAGATTATTCAACGGTTCTTTCGCGAACAATGCGTCATCGCTCTCAAGTTTCACAGACTGTTCGGGGAGGGGGGGAGAAAAACGTGTTTGAAATATTGGGCCGCTCTATCGTGGCCGGGATAACAAGGGGCTTCGAGCCGGCCACGCGACAAAGCTGGTAATTGTTGTTGGATTTAGTATAGCCATGATCTCCCCGAATGTGCGCGTTTATCACGTTGCACTTGGACTCCTCCTCTCTTGTCCCGCGATAAAAAACATTTAAGGACACACTCGCGGGAGGATAACGCACGAAGGAGAACTTTTTTTTTTCCACGCGCGGATATTGCCGCGAGATTATGTTATATATAATTAATGGGGTCTCGAGTCTCATGCTATTACCGTAATTACTTCGATTATCACAATCGTTATTGCGATTATATACCGCCGCTGCGTGTTATTACATAAATACACCGAGGAAATTAACCTTTTTAATCATGCCGCGACGTTGCTGTATCAGTTTAATGAAATTTTCGCTCGCTAATGAATAGTATACGCGACTAAATGTCACGATTTAATTCTCGCATTCGCTGAATCACTTGTACGCCCCGGCGAAACATTTGCAAAAGTTTTTAATTATTTTTTAACTCCCCGTACGCGCGCACAAGGTGTACGCCGATTGCACTTGATTACATTCGGAGGAGTAAAAGAATTTAAAGCATTATATGTGTAGCTTAATGTCAACAACGGGGTCGCGTGCACAAAGTGCTCTTTCTATTACGCGATATACGTTGAAGCACACGTTGCGCGATAGCATATCGCGTCTGACGCTTCTTACGTATCTTCAAACAGATATTGCGCGGCGCATCGAATGCTCCAGTTGCGCGGAAATTGCTAAAGACCTACAGCCGCGAGCCCTCTCGAGGTGCAAATGCGAGAATGTTGATACACCGTTCGTTGCATACATTCGTTAACTTAACGTCACTTCACCGTGCGTTCGCGATGCGCCAAAGCCTGGATCCAGATCGAGTGGACGTGGGCGAACGAAAGCGACTCGTCAAAGCAAGTTGTTCATTCATATTCACTCCTGCTCGTTTATCCGTTCTGAATCCGCTTAACAGCGGCAGCTACATTTTATTATACGTCGAATTTAATCGCTCGTCCAAGGATAAAAACTTTCTATAAAGTTTTTCCCGTGAAAATAAAAATGCTGCGGAACTACGCTGCGTTCGATTCGTTAAAAATAAAAAAGGGAAAATAATAACTTGGTTCGCGGCGCAAATCTCGTATTTGTACAGCAAGAAATATAACTTGAATATTGTGGACCAATGTCGGAAATAATATCGTGCCGGGGAGGCACGATTGTTTCGCTCGCTAACAAATCAAAATAAACGGGCGGTTTCCTTATGCATATCAATTTAGGCGCACTAGCAGGAGTCCGTGAAATTGCAGTTAACGTAAACCCGTTGCTTGTTTATATGGCGTGCCATCGGGTTCTTAGCGCGCTCCGTGGGAGCTGAGGATTGATATAAACGAACGTATCCAAGTGTTTGATCAAGTCACACATTGTTTATAGCGCCACGAGTTTTGAGGGCCGGCGATACCTAAAAACTTGTATGTTATTTTTATACGAGTTTGTTTTTCGAAATACCCGTTTTGTCCTCAATCTCTTTTCCATTTTTATTTAGTTTCTTTTTTATGAGCATTGACGTCATACGTTTTTAACACTGCCGCATTATGACACGGCGCTCGATTCAACACGAAGAATTTATTATACCACGGATATTTCTATACCTGAGAAGCCACTTGTCGCAACTGACATTCAGCGAATTTACACAGGAAAGTCGATATCAATTTCTACGAGCGGTTTTTAAATAATATTTTCATAAGATTCTCAAGTTTGTTTGAACACATTTCTTTTCTCAAAAAAATAATAAAATAGAGAAATTTCAATTGAGATAACGACCTCACACCCACAGAAAAAATTTCCGGATCCAGTGCTATTACACGTGAATGTATCGTAAAATAGGCTCGATATAGCGCCAATCGTATTTGTCATAGAGAAAGGAATATTTTAATCTTAAATGAAAATACCAAAGCGTTGTGAAGAAAATGTGTAGAAAGGAGAGAGTGCCAATGTGAGCCACAAAATGAACGGAACTCGGTTCTCATGATTTAGAATCAACATTTCTCTTTAATAGCAAACGTTTCGACCCTCCTTCGGGTCTCACTCAGTAAAAACTACAATGAGCTCATCGAAAGTACAGGGTAAGAATACAGTGCAATTGTATTCTTACCCCGATTCCTATACTTTCGATGATCTCATTGTAGTTTTTACTGAGGAAGGCCCGAAGAAGGGTCGAAACGTTTGCTATTAAAGAGAAATTCTGATTCTAAATTGTGAGAGCCGAGTTCCGTTCATTTTGTGGCTCACATTGGCACTCTCTCCTTTCTACACATTTTCTTCACAACGCTTTGGTATTTTCATTTAAGATTAAAATATTCCTTTCTCTATGACAAATACGATTGGCGCTATATCGAGCCTATGCTATTAAAGAGAAATTCTGATTCTAAATTGTGAGAGCCGAGTTCCGTTCATTTTGTGGCTCACATTGGCACTCTCTCCTTTCTGCACACTTTACTTAAGTAAAAAATAAAATCTAGAATAAAACGATAGTATGTATCGTCTTTTGTCGAATATCGTGGTGCCAAGGTGGAGGAGGGAAAATTGATTCTAAACGCAAGAATATATAAACTTACATTTATA
>NW_011965476.1:0-6809 GCF_000949405.1 Vollenhovia emeryi
CCCGCATTAATATTAGTTTAGTTTTATAAATTTTCGCGTAAAAGAAGTTTTCCAATTCGATATCTGGGACAAAAAATATATCATCGCCAAACTGACTCGGGCTAAATTTCATGCCAAATTTTTCAAGGTTTTACTGTTCGGCTACGAGACAGAAAATTTGTGATAATTCGAAGAGTGGTTTTGCGGTAATTAATATGCTTAGAAAATTCTATGAAATAACGTCTTGCGCTATACCTCGATTTCTATGCGTTGTGTTTTCGCACAATTGACAGAAGTGCGCAAACGAACTAGTTAGTTTAGGTAACGCCGCGGCGAAGTAATAAAAATGTGTATCAAGATTATTGTAAAAATATTTCGTTTCTTCCACATCTTTTAGCGGCTTTTTACTTCTTTTCAACAAGAAAAACAAAGAGAGAAGATAGTTTATCAAAGTAAGTTATCTGGTGGTCGGGGTAAGTACGCGAGTATGTATATTTATAATTTACCAAAGTGAAATTATTTAAAAAATTATGTGTTTTTGCTTTCAACAAAAGTAGTAAGGTCTCAGTCTTAGTTGAACTCGAATATCATGTGCGTCCTTATAACACTGTCGCGGAACAATCGTGGTGGTATCATATTTTTGCAAAAGATACCGTTAGCAAGAATGAAGATACCTGGTGTAATCGACTATACATTAAGATTTTTGCGGATAATTCGAGGTATATTGAATTAATACTGACTAAAGACTTGGACTATTATCATCGGAGAAACATTCTCAATAGTACAATTCCATCGTGATAGAAAACTTGACATACGAACGCATTGTCAAACAAAAAGTAAGATACAATCCGATACTGCGGATTGTGCGTAAAAAGTCGCGTGCCTCGTGTGCAAAAGACGTTAGTGCAATGACGATTGTTGGTGCGAAGGAGCAGGCCTGGTGGAACAGGCCAACAGGATCGCCACGTTGGGCGTGTTCTTTCAGCGGATTCTACAATGCACTGAATGTATCGAAGAATTAAAAGAACGCAGTCGCGTCAAGCGATTATCCGTTGGCGCTAAACATTCCTTGGTGGCTCGAATCGCGCGACTCGAAGGCTTGAAGAAACGCTTGAAAAGACGCTACGTGCATTTTAACAGTGATTATGCAAATGCAGGACCTTCCACGGGACATTTTGTTGGTGGTGATTACGCGAGTACTGGTCCTGCCACACAACTTTCGTGTCGTGAGATCGACACCGCATTCAAAAACCGCGTGTTGACCGGCGTGTTGACCGGCACAAACAACGCAGACCATATAGAGCCACGCCAATTTCTGGAGGACGCTCGCGATACGGCGGTGCTCCAACATGTGCGGAACACTATCGAACGACACAATTGTGTTAAAGTAAATACAATGTTTCACGGTGAATCCGTGGTGAAAAACAAGCGCGAGAATAAAAGCATAAATACGCGCAAGTATGAACTCTTTCATACTACGGATTTAGAGCAATGGTATGAGTCTCACGTTATCGAGCCTACCCTAACGAAACTCGAAGAGTTCCAGGACCGTGATAACGGATGGGCACTGTCACGCATCCTCAATCTCGTTGTAAATGTAAACAAATGCAATCCAATGCGTGCAGGATGTAAGATTAAAGTGCCGGATTTTATTAAACTGAAAAAGCAGTGATCAACGTGCAAGCAACGGACAATGCATGCTTTGCGTGGTCAGTGGTTGCTGCTCTCTATCAAGCTAAAAATAATGTGAATCACACATTGTCATATCCGCATTACACGACGGTACTAAATTTTCACGACATCGAATTTCCGGTAAAATTAAACAGCATCAAGAAGTTTGAAAATCTCAATGACATTTCAATTAATGTGTACTGCATTGAGAAAAAACTTACAATCCTACCGATACAGCTCACCAGTCAAAAGAGGGATAAGCATGTGAATCTCCTATACCTGCATCAAGAAGTTTGAAAATCTCAATGACATTTCAATTAATGTGTACTGCATTGAGAAAAATCTTACAATCCTACCGATACAGCTCACCAGTCAAAAGAGGGATAAGCATGTGAATCTCCTATAACTGCAGGATGAGCGGGATGACATTGGTCATTTCACATGTATTAAGAACATGCCCCGCTTCGTGAGTTCTCAAATCAGCAAAAAGGACCACGAAAAGTACATTTGCGATCGGTGAGAATCAATAAAATTTATGAAAAATTTTATTTTTTAAGATATATAAAATTTTTTTAATCACTTGTTCCGATCTCTGCAGAACTCTCTCAATAGAATTAAACTGCTTTCAAAAGAAGCCTGTGAAAACCACTTGATTCAGTTTTTCAACCAGAAACAACAGAAGTTCTACACCGATGGCATCATGGCTCCACCGAAAAATGGCGAAACATTGTCGATAATAATGGAGCATATTTGGTTTAAATAAATTAATTTCCACACTATAAGAAAACCAGTTGAATTTTATTTAAAAAACGTCACAAACTTTCTCTCATACCTAACATTTTTCAAATGTCTACATTACTTCAATTCGAGCGAAGGTTTGTAAGTCCACAGCGTGGACTGTAGAAGGTTAAATGACTGTACAATCAGGCTACCGAGCGAGAACGACAAGTGGCTCGCGCGAAATCTTAAATTGCGCTGCATCGTCGTCATGAATGACACTCTAATTAAAACTTACGAGGCATCGTTAGATTTAATGCCAGGGCATAGGATATCGCGTTTAAACTGCGAATTTTTACGTTTCGGCACTTGCACTTTTTACGCGCCAACTTAAAAGTCGCGCTGCATCGTAATAATAATGACATTCTATCGAATTAAAACTTACGAGACATCGTTAGATTTAATGCCGGGGCATAGGATATCGCGTTTAAACTACGAATTTTTACGTTTCGGCACTTGCACTTGATTCAGTTTTTCAACCAGAAACAACAGAAGTTCTACACCGATGGCATCATGGCTCCACCGAAAAATGGCGAAACATTGTCGATAATAATGGAGCATATTTGGTTTAAATAAATTCATTTCCACACTATAAGAAAACCAGTTGAATTTTATTTAAAAAACGTCACAAACTTTCTCCCATACATAACATTTTTCAAATGTCTACATTACTTCAATTCGAGCGAAGGTTTGTAAGTCCACAGCGTGGACTGTGGAAGGTTAAATGACTGTACAATCAGGCTACCGAGCGAGAACGACAAGTGGCTCGCGCGGAATCTTAAATTGCGCTGCATCGTAATAATAATGACATTCTATCGAATTAAAACTTACGAGACATCGTTAGATTTAATGCCGGGGCATAGGATATCGCGTTTAAACTACGAATTTTTACGTTTCGGCACTTGCACTTTTCACGTGCCAACTTAAAAGTCGCGCTGCATCGTAATAATAATGACATTCTATCGAATTAAAACTTACGAGTCATCGTTAGATTTAATGCCGGGGCATAGGATATCAGTTTTAACAACTACGGCAGAAAGGAACGCGTTCCTTTTGTCATCTACGTCGACCTGAAGTGCATTCTGAAAAAGACGGATATGGAACCGAAAGCGTACCAACACCATGAGGTATTTAGCATCGCCTATTACCTGCGCTGCTCATACGACGAGTCATTATCTTTGTATCGGTTCCGTCACGACAAGGATTGCGTCACATGGTTCACCAGCCAACTCAACAAATTAGCGCATCATGTACAAAATATTTTATCCATTAATGAACGACTGCGCGATCAGATTGCCGAGCGAGAATGGCAAGTAGCTCAGTTTCAACAACTACAGTAGGAAGGAACGCGAACCGTTTGTCGTCTACGCCGACCTGGAGTGTATCCTGAAAAAGACGGATACGGATCCGAAAGTGCACCAGCACCATGAGGTATTTAGCATCGCTTATTACCTGCACTGTTCGTACGACAACTGGCTATCGACATATCGATTTCGTCGCGACAAGGATTGCGTCGCGTGATTCGTTAATGAACTTGAAAAATTAGCCTATCGTGTAAAAATTATTGTATCCACTAACGTCCCCATGGTTAACCTCACGAGCGAGAAAAATTTAACAGCACTACGCATTGTCACGTGTGTGAGAAATCGTTTGCGCCAAACGACACGCGGATACGCGATCATTGCCATCTAACCGGTCGGTATAGAGGCCCGCGCATTCAAATTGTAATTTAAATTATAAAGATTTACGTTGCTGTAGTTTTCCACAATTTATCAGGCTACAATTTGCATTTTATTATTAAAGAAATTTCCAACGCGATCGAAGGTAAAATTGATATCTTACCTATAACCAAAAAAAAAATATTTCATTCGAGTGTTACGTCCTGTGGACTCCACGATTTCTCTTTCGGAAAACCATAAGGAATATTTTTTTTCTCTCCCTTGGAAACTATAATTTTAGATCAATACGCAATTACTGACCCGTAGACCTCTGAGGATAAAGGTACTCAGAGTAGAGTCCCCCACCTTCTTCTGGATGAAGATCGTCAACGAAAACGACCCCCTCGAGGAACTCCTCGAGGAACTAAACTGGAAAATGTCGAGAAGAGGCTACCCCATCCAGCACTGGCCTTACCACATCGTCCCAGGCGAAGCGGTTGCCATCCGCGAAACACGGGGATGGCAAAGGGGAATCGTAACGCGGATCGAGCGGGGTGACCAAGTCACGGTTGTCCTGCGCGACTGGGGACGATCGGTCCAGCGGCCTATCGAGATCTACCAACTACCGAACCGCTTTCGCGAGCTCGCATGGCAGGCCATCCCTTATGGCCTCGCCAATGTGCAGCCCGTGGGAAATGAGATCAGATGGCCACATATGGTCATCGAAATTACCAAAATCCTGTTGGAAAAACGAACGGGACGGATGCAAATCCGGAAATCAATCGGGAACATAGGCGCGTTGATTTCATTAGAACTCAACCCGGAAACAACAACCGAAGAACGCAGACCCAAGGAGCTGCTACAAAAAATGGAGTGTGCCGTGCACGCTTAGGAGCAGCAGGGTGCTCTGCTCCAGCGGTTCTTAGCGGCATGCTCACTCCAGGACAACAGGGAATAGGATATAATAAAATATATAATTGTTATCACACTTAATTTGTTTAGTTTAATTTTAATCTTACTCGCCAGCGTGGCTTATAACATTTACATTCCACCTCTTGAACCAGAAACACTTATTTATTTCGGGATACTTTGGGGTGCTTGAGTAAATTCATTCACAGTCTATCTCTTGAACCGGAAACACCTTATTCATCTTAGAATATTTTAGGGATTTCTATTACAATTTAAAGTTTATTTGCAGACTTTATTAGAGTATTAATAGGACTGCTAAAGTTTAGAAAATTCTTTACTTTATTATACTGTCAACAATGGCATTGTCAGAGAGGGAAAGAATAACAATTCTCATGATGCGGGGATTTGGTGATAGAGAAAGATCATACGGTGACGTTGTTAATTTATTCAACGATACATTCCGGAATCGTGCACCTATTTCAAAATCTACTCCATATCGAACCTGTAATCGATTCGAAAGAACTGGGTCAGTCAAGGATGAACCACGATCTGGAAGACCTAAAACTGCCACAAACGAACAAAAATCTTTAGAAGTTATATTGAATTTTCAAGAAAATCCTCATACTTCGAGTCGAAAAGTAGCTCAACAAACCGAAATTAGTAAAACAGCTGTCCTTCAGATTTTGAAGTCGCATCGGTATCATCCGTACAAAATAAAACTAGTGCAAGAACTTATCGGAGACGATCATGATCGTAGACTTGAATATTGAGTTATGGGGGACAAGAATCACGATCCCAAGCTGGTTATGGAGCTGGCCAAAAGGGCGCTCAAGCCCGTCCTTGCCAGGCCCGAGGATTACCCCCCGGATTGGGACAAGGAGAACTTCCTGACACCGCCGAAGCCAGAAGACCTGTTAACGCCGCGGGAATACCGGATGGTATTTGGTTGCGACTCCCCGAAGTACCTAGGGGCGGCAGGCAAGGCCGTAACCGCAACCGGGGAGTCCTTGGTGACGCCTACCCCGACCCTAACAATCCCTACTACGAGCCAGGTCCTCATTACAGAGGAAATGATCCCTGGGCCATCCCAAGTGATTGTTGGGGGTCTGTTGAACGAAGTTCTGACGGAAGCTATGACTTCCGTGGATTATAAGTTGCCATCTACATCCCCATCCTTAGACAGTGAAGAGGATTCTAGTATCTATGCTTCTGCTGATGAGAGAACCCCCTGTAAAGAAGTAACATCTAACCTTTCATGGAGTTTTAAGAAGAGAAATACTTTCTTCCGGAATATATTTTTCTCTAAGGGGAATAAAGAAAAACAAAGATGACAATGGCATTGTTAGTCCTGGTAAAGGACACGGAAAAGAAAGAGATCCATCTCTTCCCGGCACAGATAGTGCCACTGCTGTAGTAGAGGAGCATAAGGAGGAGGGACTACTGAACAGTATGAACGGTTCAGTCCCGGATGCTGTCAGCGCTATGTGGGATTTTTCCCTCGGCAACACAAATGACACTTACGCTCAGGGAAGGAAAAAAGCGGTGTTATGGGGTGCATTGTGCAGTATCTCTCCCCCAGTATCTTCGAAGGGGAATGCCAGACTTTTGTCTAGGTGGGGTGAACGGGAGGAAGCTGAAATGGTACCGTTGACCGATCATGTACGATCTTCCACCACTCAAACAATTAAGCAAGACAAGAAAGACGGACCTGGCGTTGCACTGAAGACCGAGTCGCGCGTTGTGCGTAATTCAAGTAGAGCGTTAAGCGTTAAGGCAGGTAGCGTTGCAGCCCGAATAAAAAAAAATAAAAAAAAA
>NW_011965477.1:0-6813 GCF_000949405.1 Vollenhovia emeryi
AAAGATACGGGACAGTTGAAGATAAAGACATGGGCTATACGGTGTCCGCTTAAAGTTATATCAAGGTAGACTTGATGATAAAATGAGATAGGAGATATTTCTTATTTTTAATTTCCCATTATATTGGGTTGGGGAAAAAGTTTCTCTGTATTCTCCTGGTAGATGGTTATATGGCATAACTCTGGTAATACTAATCGAATCTGGCAATACTTGTGTGCGTTTGAAAAGTGATATCATAGAGAAATTAAAGAAAGGAGTCGTGATATTTATTTACTCAGTCAAAACTTACTGCGTCTTAAAAATAAGTGAAATAAAAAATTTGATACATTTTGAAATTTTATTATAAAAAAGGGAAGAATGCGACTCAGGCTGCTAAACAAAGAACCCTGCACTAATCATATAGGAAATTGGATCTCGGTTAAATTGGCTAGTTTTCACATATGCTGTAGCTTATATCTCATAATAAGACTATATCTCATTATATAGTGTCTTTGAAAAACTCTTGACATAAAAATGTGCAATGAAAAATGGGGGTGTCCATTTAAGAAATTGAAATTGACCTTCATGTGACCTTTAAAAGATTATCCAAGGTCAAATTAATGGCATCGTCTTGTGTCTCCCTTCGAACCAAACAACTTTTGTCTGAAACATTTTTTCCTAATATGCTTCAAAGTATTTCCAAACAGAACCCGCGGAGCTCAAATTTTCCATGTTTGACTGGCTGTAGCTCAGTAACTAGCCATTATTTAAGTTTGAGCCCATTATATTTTTTGTTCAGCAGGTCGTAAGCTACAACATATGTGGAAACTAGCCAATTTAACCGAGATCCAATTTCCTATATGATTAGTGCGGGGTTCTTTCTGATATTTATGGACGTGATGCAGTTTCAACACGTAGGCACCAAGCTGCTTCAAGCGTTTTCAATATGGAAATTTTTATATCAAAGATGCACCTCGGTCTGGTCGTCCAATTGGAAAAGTCGATGAAATCGTGGAAAAAATTGAGCAAGACCGGCACATTAGCAGTCATGATATTAGTAGGGAACTAAACATCAACCACAAAATAATTTGAAACCGGTTGAAGAAGGCTGGATACAAATAACTTGATGTTTGTATGCCACATGATTAAAAAATTTAATGAACGCATCTTTGACGACCCGTCAAAAATTGCGAGAGCTTGGCTGGCAAGTTTTGATGCATCCACCGTGTAGTCCCGACCTTGCACCATCGGACTACCACTTGTTTCGGTTTCTACAGAACTCGCAAAGTGTAAAGTTGACTTCAAAAGAGGCCTGTGAAAATCACTTGTCGCAGTTTTTCGCCCAGAAATCACAAAAGTCCTACAGCGTTGAGATTATGGTTTTACCTGAAAAATGGCAAAACGTGGTCGAACAAAACGGCACATATTTGGTTTAATAAACTTCATTTACAATATGAAAGAAAAACTGTTTCACTTTTGCACTAAAGTATGAAGAAATTTTTTCCCCGACCCAATATTTTTCTTATATATTCCTGCGATTTCTGTTAACTTTTCGAACCTACTTTCTATTCTTTAATCCGTGAAAAAGACATTTGCATAAATATATTGTCAGGTAAAATAAACAGTATTTAAAAATAGTGAAGGAGTATAAAATATGTGTGTGTTCACGTATAGGGCCATACAAAAGAATAAGGTGGAACGTACCTTAATGCGACCATGTGAGAATGTTAGCGAATATTTGCAAAAAAAATTGAAAGTCGATGAAGAAGCACTCAATACGGTGACCAAGAAATCGCCAGGTATTTTACGGGTGAACATAGCGAAATTGGATCAGTTAATCGATATACTGCACCAGAATGGAATTACTAGCGATGAAATCTTACGGCATGCCCGAATCTTCTATTTTAATATAGAAACTGTACAGAAACGAATCGAAATCTTTAAGAAAGAAGGTCTTCTTCCGAAACTTACAATGCTAACACAATCTGAGCAAATTTTTGATCAGTATGTAAAAGTAATAAAAAAATATATAGAAACTAAGTATAAAAAGTAATCTAATTTTGACTGTTTTCAATTTTTATTGTTTACACAGGTACATAGAGGTGAATAACGAACAGCAGAGACTGTTGCAAGAACATGGAAGTGTTAAGAACTACTTAATTGACCAATTAAACGTGGACGAGAAGCTCCTTGAAGAAGTAATTACAAAGCGTCCGACTATCTTACGGGTGAAGTTAAAAAAGTTGATTAAATTGATCAATGTGCTGCGACAAAATGGTATAACCGGCGACGACATAATAAGGCATCCAAAAATCTTTTATTTTAGTACCGAAACACTGTGTAAGCGAATTGAAATGTTGAAAGAGGCCGATATACCGCTAAATCTCAATTTAATAATACGTATGCAAAGAAACTTCAGTCAATCTGATCTAACGGATCTCAAACTCAGATTACACAGGTCAAAAAATGTTCATACATAAAACTTAGGGTGTAGTAAATTTATTTTATTTAACATAACTATTTTTGTAACATGCAAACTTGTAAAAAAAAAACAAAAATGTACATTTGTATACACAAATTTCAACAACGAAACAAATATGCAATAAAAGGAATGGAACAAATTTACTTTATATAAATACACAGAGTATAGCGCGATATCAAATAAAAAAAGCGCAATTGATCATTATTTATATCAATAATCCAGTATATTTAGTATGTTTTAAATACACTTTAGTACTAAGTTCAGTTATTTCATATTACATTCATTATTTAAAGATTAAAACAAATAGTTTTGCATTCTTCAGTTGCTAAGTTGATACTTTATTATTAAGTTTTGACACACAGTCTCAAAAAATTTATCAACTATGGATACGAAATCTCTAGGACTCCTCTCATTTATTTTGATCACTTGTATTTCTTTTTTTCTAAAGAAAAAAAATTTGATTCTTGATTTCACAATATTGAAAAATAAAAGAAAATGCAACAGTAAGTATGCCTACAGGATAAAGAGCGATTTCACTGATCCTTTCATTTTTCGTATCTAGAAGTAACGGAAAAAGAAAAATAGGAAAAAGTTGTAGATAATAATGGAGAATACATATTTTGGATTAAAATTAAAATGTTAAATTTTGCATTGCATTGTAAAAATATTTACAAAACCGTATTTGTTACGGGATGATCCAAGGGAAATTTTTACAGCTCTAGATCTACTAGTATACAAAGTTCACAGTTAAAAAAAATACAAAATAGATGAAAATAGATGCCAATCTTTTCTTATAAATATGTGTTAAGAAAACAATACTTTCCATCTAAAGTCATTCATTATTTTAAAGATACAAATCATAGGTCGGTATTCATAGTCAAATCTTAAGATGAGATATGGAAAGTTTTATTGTCTACGGAGTATCTAAAGATAATCTTAAAGCGATTTTAAATATAAAATCTGATTATGAATATCGCTCATAGTGAACATCTTCATTTATCTGCAGCACTTATGTCGCGACCATTGATTTCTGTCAACCCGCTGTTTCTGCAAAGTTCGAACAGCTTTGATAAGTGATCGTCTTTAAAAACTGCAAAATTCCCTTGGCGCAGTTTCTTTTCTAAAGAGGATCCTATTAAATCGGGATGGTCAATTAACTTTGTTCCAATTTTCAAATCGTCTAACCATATTGTATTTCCAAGATGGAGGCAAACCTGCGAACAATTTACTCGTATATTCTTCTTCTCTTATTAATTTTTCTCTCACTAATCTGACAAACTTACTTTCCCGGAGATATAAGACCTTTCCTCGAAATTGTCTGCGAACCACTTGTGCACCTGTTCGTTAGTACATGGATTCCATGTACATTCATTGTCCCAAGGTATTAAATTAGATAAAAATATTTCAACAACGTGTGTTGGGAGATTCGCTAATTCCTCAGGCATGTGCAGTAATTTACGTACCTAAAATACCAAAAAACTTGTTTATACAAGAGAGAAGAAATATAAATAATATACTTAGTCACAAAATTATATCTCATATGTATAATATGTATAAAATACGACAATTTATATTATAAATATTATATTATTTTGAGAAATATATTGTCAAAGGAAAATATTTAACATGTTGACTGTCAAGGGTGAGTATCGAAAAATGAATCCCATAAGCCACGATTATCTTTTTCACATTTTGAATCAAAAGGCTTGTTTTCTATTGCTGCACTGGTGAACTAATGCAGTAAGCTAGAATGAGAAAAAATATACTTGTCTTACTCTAACTTATTGCACTAGTTCGCCAGTGTAGCAACATAAAACAAGCCTTAAATTATCAATAGTATGGTATGATAGTACACTAATCCGATTGATACGATCGGTATAGTTTTTAAAATATAACTGCTTTTTTATTCCCATAAATATAATATTATTCTTCAGTATTCATGATACAATAGACTGTTAATAATTCCTTCAAACTTCTTGTGAAGCTTGTGAATGCTACACCGAAAGGTTTCATATTGTACGCCATGTAATTTAAAATAAATCAAAAACTACATAGAATGTCTCCAAATACTTGTGACGGATCTTCGAATGGGCAAAATACTGCCATCAATATTTGGTGACGAAACCTCCTATGAAAATACCATGTCAACAATATACGGTGACGTGTCAGTCAACATGTTAGTGCAAAACTTGAACGTAATATCAAGTAATAAAAAATAATCTTACATCGACACGTTCATGTATAATACCACTGTCGATACATCTTACATCTACGAATTTTTCATCCTCAGAATAACTTTTGTCATATCTGATGCATCTGATTTGCACTCGTTTAAACGTGTCGAGTGTGTCCTCAAAAGCGCATATATCTCCTACGTTTGTCGAGATACACATTTTTCTACAATTGGATATATAATATGTTAAGGCTCCTGTTGACTTGATCGCCTAGTCCGTGTATACACACGCTTGGCAAAACTGTAAACTATAAGGCGTAAAAACTAATGGCAAAAACTAAATCAATCTTGCAACGTACATTTTTTGTTTTAATGTAGTGCTTTTAAGTACATTTAAAATAATTGTACTATTAAAGACTCCTATTTTGCTATAATTGAACATATAAAAGCAAATTTTTATCTCAATTCGGTAGTCGTCACATAGTCTTGATTAGATATAACTCATATATGTGTTATTTATTGCTTATCCAAATAAAAGGATAGTTTTCAATATATTTTACAAGTTTGTTCTATTAATTACAAATGGTATTTTATTGAGAAACATTTTTATTTTGTACGTTGCAAGACATTCCATATTGTATCTTCTCACTTTCGACGCCATCCATTCAAGATAGTAAGTGAATAAGATCCTTAAGGATGTATTGGACGTACAATCTTAGGCAAAAGTGCATGAAATTGGAAATACTTAAATATCTACTGTTAACGCATAGTAAATCTAGATGTAAGAAACTTGAACGATAGTTGGAGTCTTATTTGTACTCCTACAAAGGTATTTTTCAGTTTACAAATGTTTTTTCCTGAATTATTTGCAATTTTATTCACTTATGAACCTAAACTTTTGATAGTGAAAATACTCTGATTTGAATTCTTAATAACGTCAAATATTTTCGTTATTATATAAAAATAACGTAAAATCGCCACTAAATTGCAGTCGAAATATCCGGATGCATATTTTGAAATAATACGACGGGTCCCTAACTGAGCGGCTATATTTAACTTGTGGCGATTACAGTCTAATTCTGGCGTTGCAGCGTTGCAACCTAGAAACCCGATTTTAGAAGTCTAGTTTAAAGTGGGTTGCAACTTTCTTACTAAAACTCACACTGAATTTTCTCTTAAAATTTATCCTGAGAATTGAAGAAGCTTTTTGAAATTTTATCGTACATTTTACTAGTAATTGTAGATGTATACGGAATATAATGTATAGTAAAATTTCCCGAAACTCATACGGTCCTACGAAACGCCGATGTTGTCCCATGATTACACGATTTTCAGAGTAAGTTTTGAGAAAAAATTCTCTCCGTGTACAAGTATACAAGTATGCATATATATGATATGAAAGCATACGAAAGCATTTATTTACATTGATATGATGTTACAACACAGAGTAAATAATGTAATATTGATATTTAAATATTGTGTATATTGTATATTGTTTCCAAATTTACATAAAGTACAAACTTATGAAAACCGGAAAAACACAAGTAGTCAGTTTAGTATTTTCGATATCGTATATAAGTATTTATTTAATTACATAGTCGCACTTAAGTGTTTTGTCGTTCCAGAGACAATACAGTTCGTCTCCGCTTTAATAAGCTGTTTGAATCTTCTGACAACCAAATGGGGGTTTTCTGTTGGAATGTCCCAACTGTACCACCATTTTATGATAATTAGCAACACGGCCTATGTCGTTATCGTTATTAGTCATCTTTCATTGTGTTGTTTTTGTTGATTTTGCATTTAAAGATTTCTACAACATTGTTCGACCCAAACGTACGTCCGAATTCTGCCTAGTTTTTGTGGATTTATTATAAACAGGATATAACGTTAGACATGTACAAAATAGAAAGAAAACTTTGTAAGCTGCTGGTAAATTTACATGAGCAATAAGATGTCTTAGAATTTGCGCGTCCTCTGTCGTATTGTGTTGATTCTTTGTGCAGTAATTCGTCAGACTGCGTCGTTACTAACAATCTTATCAATATTTTAAGATGGTGTACGAGGTAGAAAAGAAAAACGATACATTTATAAATGTAGACTGAAACCATAATAATGATCTTTTATATAATTATATAATTATATAAATATAATTATATAATCATTATATAAAAGATCATTA
>NW_011965478.1:0-6815 GCF_000949405.1 Vollenhovia emeryi
GTTGAAAGGTACTGACTTGTCTTGAGGTCTGGGAAATGAATAAAAGGGCTTCACAATCTTTTCGTATTTCAGATCAGAGCGTCTTTATTGTGGACGACTTAATTCGGACATCTTGTCTTCTAGCCATCCTTCTACAGCGTTACCAACCGCGTTTTACAGCGCCCTCCGACGTAAAGAAAAGTGTACAAGTGCACTTCAACTCAAAAGAAAATAACTAAAGTACAAGGGCGCGAGATACAAAAGAAAATATTCAAACAAAATTAGAAAACAAAACAAATATTACTCGTAACAATTTATGCACAGAGTGTGCACGCTTCCCTTCGTATCGCGCGCTGTTTTGTTTGTTGGTAGCGTGAGAGGGTCCCTAGGACTCCCGATTCTTTTTTTGTTTATGTGGTTCGTCTTGTCGCGAGAGCGGCAGCAGTCGTCTATCATCTGTCGGCCACGTTGGGTCGTACATTCGTGTGTCTCTAAGGCGCTAGCGAGTAAAATAAAGAGCGTCCATATACGCAGTGGTGGATTTATTAATTGCGGGTTCACCTATCCTCAACATTTGGTCCTTCGAGCCGGATCCAGCTGCTCGAGTCTGGATTCACGCAATCATCACTCGCTGGGCAACAGTCACAGGACACGACGACGACTGGAAGAAAGGCTCGTCCGCCATTATCGCGAGTCGATATCGGACGCACGCCTCCCACCTTCGCGCTGCTTGGAAGCAGCTTGGCATTAGCAAATTAACCATTGTTGCTAATATCGCACTTGAGTGGTGCCGGTGGGCTCTCGACCGAACATCACGGAACGTGAGGCATCAACACGGCCATTGCAACAGCGTGCGGCCAGAACCGAAGCACTTCGAGGCGGCCATAAGTACGCAGCAGAGACAGACAAGCGCACCGCATCACTTCCGTACAAGAAGGAACCCTGCCACACGAGACGGGGAGACGGTGGTATCGCGCACGTCACCAGCCGTGCATTGGGACATCGCTTCGTCCGAAGGCGCTCTTCGCATCGTACTCAATCGCAAGTAAACGGGGTTAACGTCGCGCGGCGTCATTATTCTCGGTAACGTTCTCGCGGGCGCATCCGTTGAAGATTGTTTATACATCGGCCTATTGTTCGTTTTTCACAAATGGCGACGCTCTCAGCGACCGAAGCAAAGGGCAAGCGCACAGCCATTAAGGCTATGGCCACGCGTATTAGGCATTTTATAGAACAGGCGGATACCGCGCAATTGTCGCGTTTCGATTTATCCGAAAGAAAGAAAAGGTTATCTGAGCTATGGGAGCAATACGTTGAGGTCCAATCGCGAATTGAAGCGCTGGATCTCGCCAAACCCGGCGACCGAACCGAGGACGTTTTAACTAAGCTACACGCGGACGAACGTGCTAGTTTCGAGACACCATACTTCAATCTCATGTCACGCCTTGAATCGGTTTCGCTTGAAATCGAACGTCGCGAAGCACAGACGATCGCTAGGCCTCAGAACTCCTCTACACAGTCTCGTAACAATCCCGTGTCGACTCAGCTTCGCCTACCTAAAATCGAATTGCCATCCTTTTCAGGAGAATACGAGGATTGGTACTCCTTTTATGACACATTCGAGAAGCTTATTAATGCGAACCCTGATTTGCCAGCAATCCAGAAATTCCATTACCTAAAATCCGCGGTGCACGGTCCGGCCGCAGAGCTCTTAAAGTCATTCGAAATCACGACGGAACACTACAGTGAAGCATGGGGGCTACTTGTAGAACGGTACGACAACCGTCGTCATATTGTTTACAGTCACATAAAATCGTTATTCGAATTGCCAGTCATGTCAAAGGAAAATCATACGCAAATGCGCGCATTGCTCGACGGAATTGGTAAGCATTTGCGCGCCCTTAAGGCAATGGACAGACCGGTTGATACATGGGACGATCTTATTATTCACTTAATCCAATCTAAATTAGACATTGTAACAAAAAGGGAATGGGAAACGAGTCGTTCGGGCTCTACAATTCCTACTCTTAAGGAACTTAAAGAATTTCTCTTGCAGAGATGTTTAGCGTTGGAATCGATCACAAGCAAATCCGATAACACATCTCAAAGGTCAAAACGAGCGGTGACGAACGCGGTCACTGCGAATCTATGTTGTGAACACTGCAAGGGAGAACATCTTTTGTATCATTGTGAATCGTTCAAAAAATTACCCGTAGAAAAACGCTTTAAAATCGTGAAGGGTTCGCACTTATGTATCAATTGTTTAAGGTCTCGCAAGCATCAGGCAAAGAATTGTCCGTCGTCATCCTGTCGCAAATGCCAAGGGGCACACAATACGCTATTGCACTATGAGTCGAATGCCGAGCAGAAGACCACTTCTCAAGGGGCGTCCACCGAAGTAAAGGAGCCTCCCTCCTCGCCGGTGGTCACGCAATGTTTGCAACAAAATCCGTCCAAGGTACTGCTGTCTACGGCAGTGATTCACGTACGTGATTCAAAGGGTAAATCTCACGCATGTCGAGCGTTATTGGATAGTGGCTCGCAGTTAAATTTCGTAACCGAAGATTTCGCAAATAAATTACACTTGAACAAGCATTCCATAAATATGCCGATTTCGGGCATTGCAGAAGGTAGCTTCGAAGCGAGAAACTCAGTTGACATACACGTACAGTCTCGATTTAACACGTTTCAAGCACGATTGAATTGTATTGTTTTACCAAGAATAACGCAAAAATTACCACGCGAATTCATTCATCGTTCTCACGTAAAAATCCCGTCCAATATCCGATTAGCGGATCCGAACTTTAATGTTCCTAGTGACATAGATTTATTGATAGGGGCGGAGGTGTTTTGGCAACTCCTTTGTATAGGTCAAGTTAAGGGGAGTGGGAGTCACCCCACTCTCCAGAAAACAAAACTTGGTTGGGTCCTTTCAGGCCACATCACTGGCTCACAGAGAAGGGACAAAGGCGTCTCATGTTATTTGACCACAATGGAGGAACTCGATCGGAATATCTCCCGATTCTGGCGATTAGAGAATGACATTCTCGGCAACGCCAACGCGTTTTCGTCTGAAGAGGTCGCATGCGAAACGCTCTTCCAACAGAGCACCTCGCGCAATGAGGAAGGTCGGTTCATCGTCAAACTTCCTGTGAAGGAGGACGTGCTCTCGCAATTAGGTGAGTCCAAGCAAATTGCTGAACGTCGATTTTTCGCCTTGGAAAAACGGTTATCGAAACAGCCCGAGGTTTACAAGGAATATCGCGATTTCATGCGCGAGTATCAGGAACTCGGTCACATGTATCAGGTACATGAAACACCAGATTCCAACAATCGTATTCACTATTATTTACCACACCACGCGGTCTTCAAACACACGAGCACTATTACCAAGCTGCGTGTGGTATTCGATGCTTCATGCAAAACTGAATCTGGAAGGTCATTAAACGACGCATTACTCGTTGGGCCTATTATTCAACAGGATTTATTTTCAATCCTGGTTCGTTTTCGCACCTTTAGTTTCGCGATGACTGCTGACATTGCCAAAATGTACAGACAGGTTTTAATCAATCCCCATCAACGATGTCTTCAGCGTATTCTTTGGCGGGACACTTCGCAACATGAGTTGCAGACTTTCGAACTGGCTACTGTAACATACGGAACCGCTTCGGCGTCTTTCTTAGCAATACGCTCCTTGCAAAAATTGGCGCAGGACGGAACAAATTCGTACCCATTAGGTTCACAGATCGTTCTGAGAGATTTTTATGTCGACGACATGTTAACCGGTGCTTCTACTATCGAGGAGGCGTTAGACATAAAGAATCAAGTAACTACTTTGCTTGAGGGCGGTGGCTTTGAGCTGAGAAAATGGTTCTCAAATAGCCCTTCAGTATGCAACGATGAGAATTCTTCGGGTAACAAGGAAATAGCTTCGGGGTCTGAGCATGACAGAACTCGCACACTCGGAGTATCTTGGAATTGTCAACAAGACACCTTTCATTTTACGAACGTGGTTGAATATCGACCCCCCTCAAGACTGACTAAACGCAATATCCTATCAAGGATCGCTCTGATATTTGACCCGTTGGGATTGTTAGGGCCCACTATTGTAATCGGAAAGCTTGTTATGCAGGAATTATGGATGCTAAGGGTAGACTGGGATGAGTCAATTTCCATGGAACTCGGTACTAAGTGGCAGAATTATGAAAAACAATTGAAATGCCTGAATAACCTTGCAATACCTCGCAAGATTGTTGTCGATAGGGCCGGACTCATTGAGCTGCATGGTTTCGCAGATGCCAGCCAACGGGCATACGGGGCGTGTGTATATTTGCGTTCGTCAATGAACAATGATGAATTCACGGTTCGTTTAATAGCGTCGAAATCTCGTGTAGCGCCGGTCAAGGGCCTGTCGATACCGCGTTTAGAACTTTGCGGGGCTCTCTTACTCGCTCAATTAGTTACCAAACTGAGGGAAAGCTTGAATCTTCAAATTGACACTACATACTATTGGACTGATTCCAGCATAGTAATTCATTGGCTGCGGGGGTCCAGTCGCAATTGGACAACCTTCGTCGCAAATCGGGTAGGTCAAATCCAATCGTTAACGTCGATCGAGGACTGGCGTCATATATCAAGCAAGGAGAATCCGGCGGATGCGTTATCGAGGGGTATCATGCCCGAGGAGTTGTTACATTCAAACATGTGGTGGTATGGGCCTGAATGGTTGAAGAGTGTGGAATCACATTGGCCTATTTCCGCTATAGATATCCCAAACGATATTCCCGACAGAAGAAGACCCGACAAGACGTTTTCTTTCCATGTTACTGCATCTGATCTTGGATTGTTTGAAAGGTACTCTAGCTATGAGAAACTTATACGGATAGTTGCATACTGTCTACGATTTATCAACGCTGTTAAACATAAGCGAGAGAGATTTAGTCGCGATTGTTCGAGTGACAGTTTGGTCAATTCGATGCCGCCACTTTCTTGCGAAGAATTGGAAAATGCCAAATTAACGCTGGTAAAAAACTTGCAAGAAAGATTCTTCAACGACGAAATCAGGGATATCTCAAACCGCGGTAATGTCAGTAGGAGGAGTTCAATTCTAAGGCTGAATCCATTCGTGGACAAAAAGGGAGTTCTGAGGGTTGGAGGCCGTCTGAAAAACGCGAACTTACCTTTCGATGCGAAGCATCCTATTGTAATACCCGGGCGTCATGTTTTTACACGACTAATCGTAATGCATGAACATAAGCGACTATTACATGCCGGAGCGCAAATGACGTTGTCATCGATACGGCAGATGTGGTGGCCATGCGCGGGGCGTAGCGTCGTGCGTGACGTTATAAGCAAATGCGTAACTTGCTTTCGTAATGCGCCGAAGTCATCCACTGCCTTAATGGGAGACTTGCCGGAGTCTCGCGTGAGTGTGTTCGAAAGGCCCTTTGAGAAATGCGGCGTCGATTACGCCGGACCTATGTACTACAAGGAAGGGCAACGTAAAAATGCTCGGCAAGTCAAATGTTTTATAGCCATTTTTGTGTGCTTTGCAACAAAGGCTACGCACATCGAACTCGTTGGTGATCTCACTACCGAAACCTTTCTAAATGCACTTAAGCGTTTCATATCTCGACGCGGTCGCCCTAGCGACATTTATTCCGATAACGGCTTGAACTTTGTGGGCGCAGAGCGCCAACTTAGCGAACTGTATGCGATTCTCAATGAGGACGTTTCGAGACGAAAAATCATGGACGCTGCGACCAACGAACGTATAAAATGGCACTTCATTCCCCCAAGGGCACCCCACATGGGCGGCTTGTGGGAGGCTGCCGTAAAATCGGCCAAATTTCATATCAAACGTATCATGGGTGAGGCATCCGTGCGATATGAGGAATTCTTAACGTTGTTGGCGCAAGTTGAAGCGGTCCTCAATTCAAGGCCGCTCACTCCGTTGTCAGCGGATCCTAATGATTTTTCGGCTCTCACGCCCGCACACTTCCTAATCGGCTGTCCTATTACCTCGTACCCAGAACCGTCTTTAATCGAAACTAATGTTAATCGGTTAACAAGAAGGCAGCGCATCGAGCAATTGCGTCAACACTTCTGGAAGCGGTGGACTAACGAGTACCTACATAATTGCCAGCAACGGAACAAATGGAATACCGTTGAGGCACCTGTCACCGTGGGTCAACTTGTGATCATACAAGAGGACAACCTGCCTCCATTGGTTTGGGCTTTAGGCCGCATCCAGGAAGTGTATCCGGGCAAAGACAAGGCAGTGCGAACAGCACTAGTGCGTACCGCCAAAGGCGTTTATAAACGCCCAGTTACTAAGCTATGTATCCTTCCTATAGATTAAGTTTATTGTATTCTATTTTGTATCACGCGTAGCATGTAAGATTCCTCCTCGTTTTAGCTGTAAGTTCATTTTGTTTCTCGACTCCGTTTTTAACTATAAGTTACCTTGTTTCAGTTTGCGATCGATCTTGTTCTTGCGACTATGATTTGACTTTGTTTTCAACTTGCGATCGATCTTGTTCTTGCAAATATGATTTGATATTGAAGGCACAGCCTTCAAGGCGGGCGGTGTGTGCACGCTTCCCTTCGTATCGCGCGCTGTTTTGTTTGTTGGTAGCGTGAGAGGGTCCCTAGGACTCCCGATTCTTTTTTTGTTTATGTGGTTCGTCTTGTCGCGAGAGCGGCAGCAGTCGTCTATCGTCTGTCGGCCACGTTGGGTCGTACATTCGTGTGTCTCTAAGGCGCTAGCGAGTAAAATAAAGAGCGTCCATATACGCAGTGGTGGATTTATTAATTGCGGGTTCACCTATCCTCAA
>NW_011965479.1:0-6819 GCF_000949405.1 Vollenhovia emeryi
GATGATCAGTCCTTTTGTCACTTGCACGGGTTGATTATATTAATCGATGACCGGCCTCGTGATTGCGGATGCCCGTGAGCCGTGTCCACGCGACGCCGGCGTGCGATGCGTGGTGAGCTTGAGCCGCCGGTGATGCTGTATCCCGAGATGTCCTGGTTGAATCGCACTGCTGAGTTCCCTCTTTGTCCACACTGAGTCTGTCCGTGATGAAGAAAGTCCACTATAGCACTTGAGAATCGTTAGCACTACCCGACGCGTGTACTATGTATCGTAGCCATGAGCGAAAAGACCCCGGAAACGAGCGTGAAGAAGCGCGGTCGCCTCGCGTCGCGATCGGGCATGCGCGCGCAGCGCCCCTGTGGCGCTGCAAGCTCTGACCCGGCTGATGCTGCCATCACGCCGGTGACGAACAGACCGAGATTCATAACTGAATCCGGAACAGTAACGTATTTAAATTACTGTAACTTTTCCAAAGTTACAATGGTTAAAATTAAGTACTTTGGAAAAGTTACAGTGATTTTAATACGTTACTAGAACAGCATATGTATGTCCCATTGGGGCTGAAAGGGTTAAGTTGATAATTATAGCGAATATCTCAAAATGGCATAAGACTTTTTTGTTCCCCTTGATCCCTTCCCCCAATAGGATTCGGACCCCATTTATGAGACACCCCGTATATTCTATTACTCCCTTTCATTTTTTCGTTAAAACGTTAATTCAGCATGAAAATAATTATTATACTTTTAGTTATCAATATTACATTAATATGATAAGCATTTACTGAAAGTTACATGTTTATAATATTATTTATTTAATAAACTATATACATTTTTGTTTTAGCTAATAGAAATGTGAATGTAAAATATAAACATACAACTTACTGTGATTGTTTGTTGGAATATCTTTTTCTTCCTGCACAACAACAGGTAAAGTGTCAATATCAAGTACATGTACGTCATTATTACCGATGTTTTCACTTGCATAAACATCTGAAAAATTCCTCTCTAATTATATAAACTATACATTTCTCTTATAAAGATATAAGTTCGCTTGTTTATATGCATCAACACAAACACAGAGTGACAAACACATATTGCATATAAAAAATTGTATACACTCAATATTATTACGTATAAGGAATATTGATCCTACCTTGCTCATGTACTATTTGATTTAATTCAGGAATGGAATCATTATCACTGCTGGCTTCCTGCTCCATCTCACTCGAATCGTTACAATTGTCTGTAAAATATTTTCAATACAAAAATAACTTGTAACATAATTATTAAGAATACAACTTTCACACAACCATCAAGTACAATTTTTTATACCTTTTGCTTGTGACATGCGATATGTCTTTTTTTTTCTTCTTTGCCCACGACCTAACTGAACTTCTGTTCCAGTATTACTCTTTTCCTCCGTTAATCTCTTCTCCTTTTTTAAAGCTTGTTCGTACGAATCTAAAAACACAATCAATGTATAATATATATAGGTACACACACATATACAGAGTATCCCAGGAAATGGATAAAAACCGCAATGGGGGGCATAGAACATTAAAATGGACAAAAAATATCCCATACCGTTTTTCGATTTTCCCAATAATTATTGAGTTATTAATTAAAGCCACAAGGCGTCTCAACTAATGAGCGTTCGCGCTGAAGACGTTTCGCTGAGCTCCTAAAAGTGGCCCACCGGTGTCTTGCCGCGTGCTAGCAGCCAGACAGAGATAATAGAGGTCTTTTTTTTTAGTTGAACTGGCTACACTATATCTCAATTTATCTTTCTCCTTCCAATGTGGACGGAAAAAGATGTACTCTCAACTAGTGCAGCTAGTTCAGCTAAAAAGAACAAACCTAATGTGAGCCACGTTCTCCAGCCGCGCTTATAGCGACTCACATAAACGACTTGAGCGCGCACGCTCACTGCCTGAGATGTTATAATTAATGCCTCAGTAATTATAAGGAATATCGCAAAACGGATGGTCATAACTTTGTTCATTTTATTCCATTATACATCCTGAATGACATTTTTTACCCCTTTTCTGGGACACACTGTATATAAAGTGTTTATTAATCCACGCCCAATATTTATATACTATCATATAAGAATATATATTCCTCATAGAAAGTTGAAAAGTTGTAAGCTCCATATATAGGGTGCGGAAAATAATTGTATAAGAAATAATATACCCAGATAGTCAAATCTGCACAAACACATTTCGAGCAAAGCCTGCTACAAATTGTTGATGTCACAATTAAGGGCAACAAATAAGATGCAGGATCTGTTATATCAAATTATGTTGCCAAACTGCCGCCAGAAATGTGACAGATCCTGTTGATAGGCATTTCCGAACATATTATCAGCAGAAACCGAGCAGAACCTATTGCGTATAATTTGACAGTAGGCTCTACGCGATTTCTGCTGCCAATCTGCTGCCAATATTACCTCAGCCAGGGTTTGAACCTGGACCTGGACCTCCCTACACTCTAGGCGGGCGTCTCACCAATTCACCAGTTGAATTATCTTTTTAACAATGTATTATATTAAATCCGAACTGTAGTAATTTACCTCTCTACCTGCGTTTACGTAACAATTCTAATTATTTGAATATTAGCTAATATTTATAATTTTTTCTTACATATATATAATAATTGTACATAATCTTCGTCAATAAATAGACGTAAAGACGGTTACGATAGGTTATATGGTAGTGCGAAGAGGAGCGAACAGCAGCGAACAACAACGAATAGCACATCGCGCACGAATTGTCTTTGATGTACCTCAGGAGGGAATCGAGCCGAACGCGAATCGAATGTTCTATTCGCATTTGCTTTGACGTATACGTCTTCCGAATGATAAAAACGAACGTTCGCGTTCGCTATTCGTTCGCTAAGTGTATACCTAGTTAAAGAACGAACAGCTTCAGAAAACAAACGCGATCCGAACATTCGCGTTCGCTGTTCGTTCGGTGTTCGTTTCGTACACGGAGAGACCGATATGGCTGCCACATGTCTAATTAGGGTTGGCACAACCCCAATAAATAGTAATATTTGGGACAGCTATATCTGTGGCTGTCATACCCACATTGGTATGATAAATAGTAGAGACAACTATATGCGTCTTGTGCAGCAAACTTAGTGAATGTTGCAACGCAAAAGAATGTAGATGCCCCTGCTATTTATACGGTAACATTTTAATTTTAGTTATTTTTGCCTTAGCCGGTCTTTCCGTGTAGATGTATACCCAGTTTAAGATTGCTTATCTTTTCTTTGAAAGATGCTATCTTGTACTATTCTTGATGAGTGCAAAGTGATGTAACCAATGAATATAATGAAATTACTATTACATATAGTTATTCGAAATTTTACTTGTGGTTGTTATTGCAATATTCATAGTACACCTTACCAAATTAAAAGCTCGTTTTGGTTTATGACAACCATATCATAAGTTGCATGGACCAATATTGTGTCTATGAGAACTATAATACATTGTTAGGTCAACCATAACTCATGTAGTTGGAAGAATTATAAAAATATGGTTGGGTCCAAAAATGACTATAAATTATAGTGAGATTGTGGTAACTGCAACTATTTTTTTCTCTCTGTGTAGATTCACGATTTTCAGAAAGATTTAAGATTTACAAGTTAGGCTACCTACATCTTGCCTTGCGACCCACATTGGCGTGTTACCATATATTGTTTAGTTTAAGGTCATTCGTTATTTTCAACAATTAAGAATTTGTGAATTTGTAACGTAAATTTTTACTAACTCCATTACTTCCTATTCGTACCGTGCGTATGCACGTTACATCTTAACGGCTCTTCCAAAATCCTTTCTATTGAATATGGCCTTGTACATTCCATGTATCGATGTAACCGTTGTGCATGGTCAATCGTGCGATACTTGACATACTTGCAAAAACAATGGGAATAATCTCTATAGTACAGGTGGCGCGAATAAAAAACATCTTGCGGAACGGGTTGAGTCGCAGAACACGCCTTGTTCCTTGTTTAAGCACGTTATTTGCTGCATTTATATCCATCTTCATATCTTATATCCTATAACTACAGTTGCTAAAAGTTTCAGTTGACAATGTTGCGCCTTCTCGTACTAGTGGCCCTTCCTTTCTGGCTCGGGTAAGAAATAATGTTTATCTCTCATTTTTTTCTCTGTCTCTTGCGCTATAAAGATTCCCCATTGTGATTCAACCATTTTCTTCCAATAAAATTGAACATTTTCGAAATGTTCGCGGCTATAAGATGGCTTGCTTACTAATATTATTATATCATTATATTATTATACTATGTTAATACTTGTAATTCTAAAGATAATTACTTGTATCATTATGTATCATATCGTATCGTATTTCATCGATATTTTACTAACAATAAATTGAGAATGTGTTACAAGCGCGATTATATCCCTACTTTTAATTTAACAAAGCAAAATCGCAATGACAGATATAAAATTTTTTATAAATCACCTTCCTGAGTAAGTTCCGAGAAATATTAATTACATATCAATATTTCCTCTCGTAAAAAAAACCTAAAAATAAAATCTCTATAAATTCTAATTAAATAAGACTAATTGTAACTCTGAATAACTTGGCTCCGATATATTCATTATTACTATCGCACTGCTTGTTACATAATGAGTTTATGCACACGATATTGTGTTCGCGATATGTTCACATTCTCTAGATAAGAGCTGTATCGCACAAAATTGTAAGTCTTCTGGGACTCGATTCTTGAATATATTCGAAGGAGAAACGTATGCGAAAATTCTGCTCTTACAGAAAAGTCGCAAGTTGATTGGCTATTCGCATGGCTTTAACCAATCGACTTTCAACTTTTCTGTCAGAGCAGAATAGTTCGTATACGTTTCTTCTTTGAATGATTTCGAGAATCGGGCCCCTGGTAATATCCGAGCAATATACAATCCTACGTAGCAACACGTATTTTATCGCTTCACCAATAGGCATTCGAGTATTATGAGCCTCAGCCTCGCTATAATTTCATATGATTAAAACCATGTAGCAAAATATACTTTTGATGAAAAATACGAAGCAATACATTTTTCTCTAAAAAAGTTTTTTAAAATTACGTACATTTGGATATACGTGGAAGGAGAAGCTGCAATTACAACATAAGATAAAACATATTCAAATTATATTTTCTTCAAATGTTTTTTTAATACCATATGCTTTCTCTTACTAAAAATCTTGCATGTAATAATTTTACCGGTTTCACGCAAAAGCAGAAAATATTTTTACAAAAATCGTGCAAGAGATTATCCATAAATTTTTGTCAAATTCTTACATACGCACTGAAAAAAATTAATGTACTTTTACATGGAAATTACTTGTTCAAATCCGGAAAATTACCTAATTATAACTGTAATTTTTTTTCCAGATTTCTTAAAGTGAAAATACATATTAATGGTAAAATATAGGTGAAATATAGGTGAAATTACTATTTTTGTGTAAAAACTTGAATTTTCATGCAAAATTACAGAAAAAAGTCTGCAATTTTCCATGTGGGTAGTAATATTGCATGATTATGCTGGGTCGGAAAAAATCCAGCATAATCATGTAATTTTACAAATATTTTTTTCAGTGCGGGTTTTCAACGGATTTTTTCTTCGAAAGGTCTGAGTCTTTCGAATCTTTCGTTGAATCTGACGTCGTTTTCGCTTGCCTCCACTCTTTTCGATCGGTTTCAAACTGTTCCTTGTCGAATACACGATACTGTGAAACTGACGAAGAGCACGTTATGTAACGAATTGATGCAATAACATTATTTTGTAGACGTTAAAAAATTATATAAAACAAATAATTATTTAGATACCATGCATTCTTCGTTATAAATTTAATTGGATTCTTCTAATTGAAATTACACTTTTCGTATCTCGTTTAGTACTCTGTGATCGAAACTATTCCCCCAAAGATGTACAATGTCAAAATCAAGTTTAGTACAATATTATTACGATGTCATATATAACACTACAATAAAATTGATATTGCTCTTATCACTAAAACATGGTTTCATCCGAACACACATTTGAGCTTTCCAGATTATGATCTTGTGATTCTAATTGAATTGCTGCTGGCGGTCTAGCGGTTATAATTAATAAGTCCATTAAATATGTTACTCTGCTTCCTTGCAATATGCAGGGCTGTGAAATGCTTCTGGTAAAGATTATTCTTGGGGTATATTACAGTATATTATAGTATATTTATCTTGCATCGTTTAAATGTCACTACTTTCCTGAAGTTTAAAAAAATGATTGTAAATTTCCCTAAATCGGCAATATCAGAATCTTTTCTTTTTCGATCAATTATTGATTTACTAAGCACGTTTATGGTAATAAGGTATTTGAAAGAATTATTCTTCATCAAATAAACTCACATTTGACAGCCAACAAGATGATTATTAATGAACAGTTTAGATTTCACTTTTGCCATTTCACAGTTTTGCAGTTGCTCTGCGTTTCGGAGTTCTTTGTTATAAGAATTAATAAGAATCAGAACTGTTGGGTTTTCTATGGGATATGGATCGGTAATGGCGAGAGTGTATGATTATTATCAGTCTTCCTATTTTTTAATTAAAATTATTTGTAGCTATCTCATAAGACAATCATTTATGGTTAATTTTCAGGGCAAATTTTCCACTTCTTATGAGTTACTATCTAGTATGCTTCAGATATCTATTCTGGGTTTGATGTTGTTCGATATTTATATTGACGATATATCTAAAGTACTAGCCTTGTACTTATACGAATAATACGGCTATTTATATCCTCTTGAAGTGCATCTCC
>NW_011965480.1:0-1184 GCF_000949405.1 Vollenhovia emeryi
GGAGGGACCCAATGTCCCGTCCAATCGCCTCACTTGTATGGCGATCCTACATTCTCCAGCTCTTCCCCTTTTCCCTGATGAAGGCTTCCTCCTCGATGACAGAGTTCATCAGCTGTATGCCGGTGTAGCTCCTCTTTGTAGCGAAAGTAAGGGTGGGATTCCCCAGCGAGGTTTATCCCCTCCCTACCACGGCCGCCGATGAGCGGCAATCCCGCGTCTTCTGCGCCCGCGCCGTGGTCCTCCGCCTCCTCTATCCTGCGCGCCCGGGGGCACGTTCTCACCTCTCCTCACGCGTTCAGCCTTTTCTTTAGCGCGCATTACCCGCTCACAATAGTTTGCGAACGCCTCCCAAGCGTCCTCCCGCTCCACTATTGCGCCCACAACAGCAGGGAGCGACAAGTCCGCGCCGATCCGGTCCCTGAGAGCTTGACGCTGCTCGTCCCACGCCGGACAAACGCCCAGTGTGTGCTGGGCCGTATCCAGGTCCCCCTCACAGTGGTGACAAGCCGGATTCGGCTCACGGCCTATTCGACACAGGTACTCACCGAAGCACCCATGCCCGGTGAGTACCTGTGTCGTTCTGAACGAGGCCCTCGCCCAGGACCTCTCTAGCCAGGCCTCCATACACGGAAGAATGGCGCTGATCGTGCGCTGGCCTGGACAGTCAGGGTCCGCGAGTCGGACCTCCCACTCTCCCCTGGCTTCTCTTCTCGCCTCGAGATTAATTAGTCTCCTCGCCCTCCCAGTGATGGGGACCCCCTGCGCCTTCAATTCGGCGATACGCTTGTAGGCGTCGGTGTACGCCCGCGCGATTAAATCAATCGGGGGCATCCCCGCGAGGAGCGTTGCCGCCGCGTGCGACACCGTCCTGTAACCTCTCGTTACACGAATAGCCATCCTCCGCTGCACCCTGCGGAGCACGGCCAAAGACCTCCTATCTGCCCCAATCTTATCGGCCCAGATCGGGGCCCCGTAGAGAGCGGTCGAGTGGGCAACGTGAGCATAGAGTCTCCTCGTGCGGCCACTCGGGCCTCCCAGGTTGGGCATAACGCGAGACAACGCGTTCGCTGTCGCATCCAACCTGGGGGCCAGCTTGTGGACGTGACCTTTAAAGTCCCATAACTGATCAATGTGGAGCCCTAAGTATTTAATACTCGACCCCACCCTAATCCGTTCGCCCGCCA
>NW_011965480.1:3604-6824 GCF_000949405.1 Vollenhovia emeryi
CCTGCCCCTTTCTTAGTGGTGGGGATATGCCTGTCCTCCACCCTCCTCCAGCAGATTGCCGCCTTTCCATCTAAACTCCCGGCCCAGCACGGATGGTCCGGGACGCTTAGAGGTTCCGCAATCACCCCCAGACAGCAACCACGCTCCGCCATGGTCTGCACAAACAGATCATGTGCTTGGCGGGCGTGGTTCACATTTGCCTGCAAGATTTTTATGGGCATTGCGGGGCCTCAGTGTGGGCTTCCTCCAAGCCCCCTCCGTGGTGTGGATTGCCGCAGGAACCTGGGACGACTCCACCTCCATATCTGCCTCCTCTCGCTGGTTGTTCTGCTCCGCCTCCTGGGTGGCCCTTGCAACAGGCGCCGGCTGCGACTGCGTTCGCCTTTCCGCACCCATTCTTCTTGCCTCCTTCTTGGGGGGCAGCCTGCAGCCCCCACCACCGGCCTTATGCCCCGCCGGCAACCCCTTCGCGCTACACACCGGGCACTTCGGCGTCGCGCTGCACGCTTGGGCCTTGTGCCCCTCGCCCCCACACCTGTAGCAGAGGTTGCTACGGTCCTGAGCACTGCGGCATTGTTGCCGCACGTGGCCCCGCTCCAGGCACCGGTAACATACCAGCGGCCTCGCGTCTAGCAGGTCCACCCTTGCCGACACCCAACCTATCTTAATTCTGCCGGACTTGGCGGCCTGCTTCGCCGCGGCCAAGGGGCATTGTGCCCACGCCGTGCTAAGTCCATTCGTAGCACGCCTCAGTGGGCCCACCTTCACCTCATGAGGCTCACAGCCCCCCACCTTGGCCACCGCCTCTTTAACTTCCTCCTGCGTAGCCGAGTCGTCAAGGTCTTTGACACGCAGTTCGGCTAGCTTTGTCGGGCGGGCAACCTTTACCCCCTCGGTATCCCCCACGACGACCTTAATTTTATCCGCAAGCTGGTCGGCTTTCACCTTAGCGTCCTCGCCTAAGACCTCTAAAATGAGGGCCCCAGTCAAGGCCCTTCTTGGTCTGACCTCACTTATTCCCAAATCCTCCAGTTGGATTTGGGACTTGATAATCCTCATACCCTCGGCATACATGCCTGGAGGGAATGTGAGGGTTACCGCCTGCGCCCTAGGATTCCTGCACTTTGCGGTAGGGGTCTTCTTCCCGCTGGTTGCCGGAGTGCTCGCCTCGTTCCTCTGGGAGGGACCGTTTTGCGCCGGCGCCGTCCTCTTCTTTAGGCCCCTCTTCACCACTTCAACCCAGGACCCCTGAGTTGCCTGTGTGGGCTTGCTAGTCTTGCCCTTCGAGGTCGTGGGCCCTTCCTCACTGCGGGTGTCCCGCGGCTGAGCAGCCCTCGTGCGACTTGCAGTCCTCTGGGCGGTAGCTCCTTTTCCAGGCCTGGTTTGGCTAGCAGCCCTCTTCCTAGCCACTTCCTTGTTAGTGGCGTCGCCCTTACCCTGCCCAGTGCTTCCTCCTGTTACGGGTGTTGGCTTGGACGTCTCCTTCTTCTTCGTCCCAGTCGCCTTTTTCGGCGCCTGGCTGGGCACAGTGCTGCGACCTTCCTTGGCTGTGCAGCATCTGCTACCCCATCCTCAGTCGATGATCTCGCGCCGGTCGGGAGAATCGCCCTCGCCCCCACGCAGCGCGTTATGAGGTTGCTGAGGTTCTGCCTTATTTCTTGGGCATCTCCCGAGCGGACGCTCCGGAGCGAAATGCTCTCCATTACCCTCCGGACCTCCTCCAGGGCCCTCTCCTCGGACGGTCCCTCCAGCCTCTTCTTGGCCCCTCTAACAGCCGGTCGAAGGACCGGGGGGTCCTCCTCTGCAGCCGCGACTGCCTTATCGTCTGCCGCCCCTGCGCCAGCGCACTCCTGGGTAGTGTCATCACTGACCCGGGTAGTACGTGGCGGGTCTGTCCCCTCGTCTTCCGAGGATTCTGCCAGTCTACGGAGCTTCCTCTTCCGCAGGGGCCTCTCTGCCTGCTTTGGCTCTTCCTCGCTTGGCCTCTGCTGCTGTTGTTGCTGCAGCAGCGCTACCGCGAGTTGAGCCACCTGGCCCTCCAGTTCCTTGTTTCTCTCCCTCAATCTGGAGAGTTCACTGTTCTCCTCGCCCGTTGTCGGTGATTGTTTCCCGGCAAGGACTGTCGTGGCGGCTCTGATCTTACAGGCCGAATTGCGCAGTAGGTGGACATAGGTGCCCTTCAAATTTTTTGAAGTGTCTGCCACCTTATCCACGATGTCGATATATTCCGTTAGCTCCGCGGCTATCTGCTCCACGGACATGTCAGCCATTTGTCTGGCTGTCACCCTCTCGGGGGTTATTCCCCTTCTATCCCGGGAGTTTGGGAGGACTCTCCTGTCCAGGACACTTCTTAGGGCTTTCTGTTGCGCCTTGAGACGTTTCACCTCCTTCTTAGCTTCCTTCCGTTCTTTCATGAAGAGGCCCTTGCCCGTCGTCGGGGGCCTGCCTCTCCTCTCCTCGGGCTCTTCGAAGTCCTCAGCATCAGCTTCGACTTCGGTATCCGTGTCCTCTAGCGAGTCCACATACCTCGGGGCAGTATCTTTCTCTCTGCTCCTGGGTGCATCCACGCTCGAAGGGCCTGCCTTGGTCCTCCCCTCTCGTTGCCCCGGGGGGCAGTCTGTTTGCATCGCCTCATTTTCTTTCGCACTCGCCTGTGCTCCTTCCTCGATCCTCCTCAAAACTACGGTGGGTTTTTTATCCATATCGGCAGAGATTGTGTTTCTGGTTCGCCCATCACGGGACCCCCACCGCGGTGGGGGATCTATCCCCAGTTAAGAAATACCCTATTTATGGGCCGGGAAGCGGAGAGGCCGCTTGTCGGGGAGCCACCCCTATCCCGACCAGTGACTCGACAAAAAGATCCCTGGAGACGGCCAGGCCCACCATTACGCTAAAGGATTATACTCATCCCCGAAGCAGGGCGCGCACCGACCCGATCGGCCGCTCACCCCGCCCCAAGGCTAGAGTTTGCCAAGGAAAACTCCCCCTCAGCATGGGTATGAGGGGGCGGCGGCTAACCGGCCCCTCCATACACGCGCCCGGCATACTGGCTTCAACGCCCGGATAGGCTCCAGTCAGACGAGCGGGAGCGGTTTTCCCACGTTGAACATGCCGCTCCCTGTGGTTTTTGCCGGAATTACTCCGGACTTACGCACCCACGTAGTCCACGGCAGAGGTCAGGTACAGACGTCACCGCTCGTCCCCGGTCGGGGGGTTTACT
>NW_011965481.1:0-6827 GCF_000949405.1 Vollenhovia emeryi
AAAAACACTTGCGACTTACGTGTTTAATCAACTTTACCGCGGGAAGGAATTTTCGTCCTCGAATCTGCTTGTAGTATTTATTGGTACAGTGTAGAACGTGTGTGTCTGACTCGTATGTCACATTCACAATATTTTTGCACTGTGGACACTCAATGTCTTGGCGAATTACTTTTTCTCGCTCAAAGATTAGATTTCAATTTGTTATATCTCCTAAACCAATGCCGTCCCCCACTTGATTTTTGCGGGGAATTACTCAGAAAACTCTCCCTTACAACATATTTAAGTGCCGAGGACATCGGTAAGGTGTGACCTTTTATGCATATTTACCACTTTAACAATTAATATCTCGCTTCGCAGGGCAGAGCGACGATTTTGTCTAAGGAAAAAGTTGTTTCTCGTTAAAAAACGCGTCGAATGAGACTAATTTGATTGATTTTGGAGGTGATGTAGCTATTCTGAACAATTACCCCAATAACTACTTCTTTACCGCAGATTGTGCTTCCGATGCTCGCGTTGCGTTTTATATTGCCAATTCAAAAGTGATTTATCCATTCTTCCGAATCAAAAATGCAAGTTGTTAGTTTGAGTAATTTGTCTGACAGAAAGTCACGCGATATTTGTTAATAATATTTCACATCGCGTACGGAAGTGCCCGAAATTTCGCGCGATCGATGATTTTCGCGAGTGAGTGCTGTGTCAGTGCAACAAGGAAATCTGAGAGGAGGAGGAGGCCTGCGGGGCATCGGGCAACAGCGGAGAAAGCGTGAGGTAAGTGTCTTACATTTTTATGTTATCTGTTACTTGTTCGAAATAAAGCATCTGTTCTGTGTTTTTATTTGATTTATTAAAATGATTCGAACGAGGATTCGAATAAGTGTTAGAGACAAAACCATATGTATACAATTTTGTGAGTTTATATTTAAAAGAAAGACTTTTTTAGTATTCTATAGAATTATTTGAATAAATGTCTATTTAAAAAAATATAAAATATAAAGTATATTTAATACAATAATTTCGATTTTACAAAATTAGCCTATAATAATCATATACATATTTGTATTTTTACAGTTTAACACATATATCTAGTTAACGATGTACAACTGCTCTTCAGTTGCGAATCGTTTCAGTGAGTGATAAATTACTATTTATTTTTAATTGACGTTGTGCATACAATTACTTCTTTGCATGTATACAAATTCTTAAAAATATACAACGCCCGACTACAAACTGCGCGCGCGAAGCGCGCGTTTTGTCATTTTTAGTAAACTATAAAAATGAGATGAGGAAACAATATACAATATTACAAACATAATTGTATCAATATTTTAAAATAATATTGCTACAACATTACTAAAGTAATATTGTAAAATAATGTCTCTGCAATATCTATGTATCATTACACTGCAATATGCAATGTTGCAATGTTGCAGTAATGTTGTTGCAAGCTTTTGTGTTGTATGGGCAATGATACCATGCTGTTCTCCGATTCAGTTTGGATAGTACGTGGAACACTTTCGATCTGTACGCATAAACCTTGTAATGTGTGTATTACACAAATGTTTTCGCGAACTGACAGTTCTAGGAGCAAAAGGTGCCAAAAATACAGAAACACTCCAGCGTCCTCTTAAAGAATTTCAATTTTAAAACTTTATGCACTGTTTCAAAAAGTTAGATACTCTCGTACAATATAAAGAAAGGAAAAGACAAAATTGACGATTGCGAACAAACCGAACTCGTGTACGAAATCGATTGCATCGAATGTGACTTATTATACATTGGATAAACAAAAAGACACAGAGACACGTATTAAAGAACATAAGAGAGACATCTCTAAACCGACCGCATCGCAATCAGTCGTTAGTAAACGTCGTATCGATTGCAATCATGATTTGACATTTGTAAGAGCTGGCACTCAAATCGCGGTCTAATTTTATGTCTGATATTTGTCATCTTACTTAAATATACACACAAAGTTTCAAGTAGATCTGTCAAATAGAAATTTTTTCACAGCGTTCTAAAGCGGATAAATTTGTGTTCCTTCGCTAAAATAGAAAAAAGTGAATTCCGTATGCTAATAAAACATTATTTTTTTGCGTGGAAAAACCATTACGGAAACTGTAACCGTAGATAAAATATGGATCCATTATTATACTCCAGAAACGAAGGAGCAGTCAAAACAATGAATTTCTCCTGGCGAGAACGTGCTCCGAAAAAAGGTCATGTGAAAAAATTTCTATTTGACAGCTCTACTTGAAGCTTTGTGTGTATACTTAAATAAGATGGTAAATATCAGAAATAAAATTAGACTGCGATTTGAGTGCCTTCTCTTGTAAAAGTTACCGACTTATCAAACAGCCCTCGTAAATGCAAAAAGTGCAAAAGGTGCCGAATCACTCCAGCAAATGAATACGTCTTCCAAGTGCGATTAGCTAAGTTTTACCAACGATATCCACGTTAACGTCAAGAATGATCGACTTTAATCACATTAGCGCGAGGGAATTATTGTCCAGATTCGTAGTATATACCGACCATTATTCTCCATTACGGGCTCTCCTCGCATTTTTTCTGAAAGTATAAGTAAACTTGGCGCGCACGAGAAAGCCAATCTTCGTCAACGTTCGTTATCGTTCCTTTTAACGTTCCCGTTGCTGTATACCCAACGTGTTACCGTCGTATTTATGCAAGGCATTCAAAGTGAGAACGAATGCATGCGACGAGCGACACGTCGCTCGGGCGCGAAACGCGACGTCGCGTCCGTCCGTCTGTACGTCGATCCGGCTTTTTTATTTCCTCGCACGCCATGTCGCGTTTCAAGTAGCGTTGAGTCGCACGGTATTTAAATGGTGACTCCTAATGGCGAGCGCACACACATTCGACGCGCATCGGCTAGACCGCGTGCTGTTTACAAAAACCGCGCGCGCTCGCCATCGAACGCGCTCTTACCGCGACGGGTCCGTGGAAAATTCAGTAAATTGTGCGGGGAAAAGCACAAATGGCGACAATGTAAACGTCATTAGTTCGGGCGATTGTTGTTAACGTTGCATAGTTGCGTGGATGACAGACCGCCGGGGCCGGGGAAAATTTTCCGCTTAGAACGAGAGAAACTAGCAGGCACGAAATCGAGGAGTAACCGCAAGTGCTCCCATATTGGTTTTGCACACGCCGAATATCGACCGCAGCTTGCAATTTTTTTTTTGCGATCCCGGACTTTTCTCTCTTTCGTCCCGCTGTATATGCACTCGCGTTGTTGCGTAACTATATGCACTCGCATAGTTTCATCTGTACATCCGCCCTCCTCTATTAGCTATTGTGTTCTGAGAAAGAAATGCTTTAGAGTTTATAAATTTGAAAATTATCCTACCTGGATTGACCCATTTTCCTTTTTAGAATGTCATTTGGTTTCTATCTGTACGTAAATTGTATTACTCATGTATCGTTAGGTTCTATATTGGAACGCTTTTATTGACACTAATGTCTGGCAAGAAGATGCGAGTTCGAGAAAGAGATTTAATAGGTCGCCGATATGACGCGCAACATCTGCAGGGCACTTAAAATTTCCTCTTTTCGCGCAACAAATCCGTGCATCTCGTAGCCGAATGATTTGTCGCTCGGTGAGCGTTCAAGAAGCTTTAAATTGAAGTGGATAAGGCACTGAATTCTTTATCTATGAGTGTTCCGTCGATGCTAAAGTAACGGCTTACGTGTATTGTGACAAGCCGCCATTACTCTTCTTCGTACACCGCTCGCTTTTATACGCCGCATTTCTCAAATACTCGCGCGAGTGAGAATTCGAACGGGAGTAGGAATAGATAAATCGTTGACTACCACGCGGAGAGTCATCGTCGCTTTCTTTCTCTCTTCTTCCGCGGTAAGCTGCGAATAAATTCATGTCTCCGAAAACGTGTCAGCCTACTTATGGCGGGGCAAAAACTCTTTGTACGTCTATTCCTCATTCCTCAGAATTTCACGCTGGTGTACGGCGCCCTCGATGAAAGGCAAATCAGATTATCCCGAAAAATTGAACATTGAAATTGCAGCGCTTTAACGGAATAAAAATATGTGACGCATTCCGTTTCTCCACACTTGTATTCTTTATATTATACAGGGTGTCCCAGGAGGAAAGGTCAGTATTCTGGGAGGCGATAGTGTCGGCGATTTTAAGCAAAAATGTTCATACGAATATACGTCCCATTCTCCACGGTTTCCGAGATAGAGCTACTTGAATGTCTCGTGTATTTACTTTTTTTTTAACAACAATGCATTTTCAACTCTTGTGCGAACATGACGTGCTGCTCGTTCGACATTTGTGAATATGCGAGGCATTTTGAACATTTCTACAATGCTACCAGCGCAACAGTCAACAGGCGTACAAGAGTAAATTCCCGCAGACGTTTATGATATTGGTTGATGGGTGAAGTGTACAGAGAAAAAGTAAATACACGAGACAATCAAGTAGCTCTATCTCGGAAACAGTGGTGAATGGTGCATATATTCATATGAACATTTTTGCTTAAAACGGCCGATACCATCACCTTTCAGGATATTGACCTTTCATCCTGGAACACCCTGTATATTGATGACAATATCTGCAGCATATATGCCCATATCTTCGAAATTCAACCATTAATTTTTACGAATGTGGCGCGCATCAACTTCTCCGGCGCGCCAGCCATTTAAATGTACAATATACACGAAGAACATTTATTCCTGCATTGACGTACGTTACGAGGTGACGTATTCTAAAATGGGACATTTCGATCTCGCTCGACTTTATTTCGCAAATCAACAAGATAGGAGTCATAAACAGAGTCGAGACGAAATGATGGCGCACGTTGCGCATATCATCGTCCCCGGAGGAAACTTCCATTGCGTCCTCCTCGCTTATTCACGTTCTGGCTGCGACACTTGGTTCTATTTCTACTTTCTGACGTCCGGTTAATTTTATTTTCGCCCGCGTCATCAGAGGCTTTTTACATTTCCAGATTGAGTCAGCGACTGCTCGATTTGACCTTCTCTTTACTAATCTAATACGAGACTGGCAGCAAATAGGATGAGATTAAATTACTGTACTTTTATTTTAACGCTTATTTTTTGCCCCCGACATATGTTCTCTTCGGAAATATCCTTTGTGTCCCATTGTACATTCTTGCGATTAAACGGGAGATCGTGGGACGACGCTATGGTAAATAACCACAATTTAAAGCCTCGCGGAGTAAGTAAAATTTATGACGCGGCGCGTTTTTTAAATCGATGTTCAGATAAGAAAGATTGCGGCGGTATAATTCTAGATGATTTTTCTTCGTAACGGTTTGGCCGGGACTTAATAACAACTCTGATAAATTATTCCACGGTAGTTGGGTACCGAGCTAATTACGCCACGGCAATTAGAGGGGGATGTATATTCGACCCTCGAGATCTCCTAGCTATCTCGTTTCAGTGCTCCTTCAGGGTAGAAAAATGTTTGGCGGAGGGTGAGGGAAAGTAAGACGTAAATGTTAACTTGTACATACTCGAGTTATGTGCCCAATTAATGTATGACAACGTAAACGCAGGTCTAGCAGTGGCTCCAGAAAGACAATTTTGTTATGGAATCACCGCGCGTGAAAACAGTCTATTGACAGGAAAATGGTGAAATACTCGCTGCGGATATCGGCAATAGTAATGTGCACTCGACTACAAACACATGCCAAATTAATATTTATTTAAATATTGGCATTCTACGCTACGAGACAAATTTGCATGAAAAATAAATGCGAAAAGCGTTAACAGCTATAACGTCGGATGGCGGTTTTAATAATGCAATTATTAAAACCGCCGCGTGCGTTCAACGTAAATAGCCCGCTTTTAAACATTCATTAGAATCGGATAGTGCTTTTCAAAAATTGATCCCCGTCGTTCAAAGGGTTATTGATCCCGCGGGTAAATGCTTAAACGCGAACGTGCCTAGGGTCTAAATTACTCGGGATCGCAAAGTCGATACACACAGCGAGACTCCTCCGCGCATTTGTCCGTTATCGGCAGCCACTTTTAATTCAGCGGAATCCTACAATCGACGGTGTGCTTTACTCCGAGATCGAAGCTATCTGTGGGAAGAGAAAAGGTTGGGAGGGAGAATAGAAAGTAAACTCGTACGCCGTTACGAGCACGGCACTTGGTGCATTTTACGGTCGCTCTTTACGTCGGCCGTAGGATACTTTATTACACCTTCATTCTCCTTTTCGCCCTCCCTCCGATACCCCGCGCCCATTCTCTTTCTCCTTCCCCCCCACGTCCGCTGTCTCTCTCCTCCCTCGCCGCTCCGATCTTCTCCAACTCTTGATTGTATGCACATTCGCTCGACTTCGCCTAATCGCATTATGGTAATTTCACTATCGCGCACGGCGCATCTTCCAGACTAAGTAACGCCGGTACGTATGTACGTTCGCAGCACCGCTTTAGTATTCCTCATTATTGCTTGTACTTCGAAGAATGGCGATTTACGTTTGCGCCAGTTACAGAAACGACATGCTTCAAGAGGACGTATCGAGTGTCGTACTAGAACAAAATAATTATTATTTCCACGAGACGCAAGCGATCGTTAGGTTCATTTGTTATTTTTCATCGGCGAATTTTGTAACGGGGAAATTTTGTTCATCATTTGAAAAAAAGCGTCAATTTACATTTAAATTTAGAAAAATGGAATATATTACTTCGGAGAATTTTATCAAGTATTTATTCTACCTATCAAATTGAGAAGAAGGGACATTATATATTTTTTATTACGCATGCGACACGCGTCATCATTTATTACTGAAAATTAAGATTTGTGTGAGATCGAACGTTGAACT
>NW_011965482.1:0-2417 GCF_000949405.1 Vollenhovia emeryi
CGTTATGGCTAAAGCAAGCCCCATGGCGTCTCGAAGATGACGGCAGTATGGGGAAAAGAACAAAAAAATAGAATTTGTTGGAAATCGAAACAACTGAAGTTCTTTATCGGAATCTGTTTTTTTAAATTTTGAGATGTCGATTTTTTTATCAAGTTCGTTATAGCTATCTGGGTTGCGCCAATATTTTGTGCTACTAGGGTACTCACTCACCCGTTACATTAATTGGGACTTTTAACCCATTAGTTCATGAAATTATTGCAAAACAAATTTTAATTTTAATTTTAATTTTAATTTTAATTTTAATTTTAATTTTTTTTTTGCGCCAACTTAGTGTGCGTCCGTTTAAACGGACACTATGCACTAATGGGTTAAACTGTACTCGAATATAAGCACTAAAAACTTAACTTTTAAGTTTGTTTAAGACATTTAAAGTTTATTTAATACATTTGCAACAAAAGTCGTACCTCGACTTATATTAAATGTTATTATATTAAATGTTAAATGTACAAAAACATTTAATAAATATAAATATATAAAAAACATGATTGAACTATTAAAATACTTTTACCAAAAAGAAATATAAAGTATTTTCAGCAGGAAATGATTGGTCGTGTCGACATCGATTCGACGTCGATCAACGTCAAATCGACCAATCATTTCCGGTTGTATATATATTATTTCAACCGAATTTCGACTTTATATCGACGTTGAATTGACCTTAAATCGACGTCGAAATAATAGTCGAATAGTAGTTGATATTTTATACGCTTTCGACGTCGAATCGATCAAGATATCGACTTTCAGATTTCAACGTTGATTCGACGTCGTATCAACCAAACATTTCTGACTGGGACGGCACTCCTGAACGCGACGAAAATGAAAACTTTATGTTATACGCGCAATTTTATACATAATATAATAATAATGTTAGAGAGATTATTTCTTGGCAAGCGATTGATATATTGTAATTTTTTGTTATTATTTTACCTGACGAATCGTGTATTACCTTACGCTTTTGATCTGAAAGCGATAAATGTTTAACTTAAACCGACGAAAATTTTCAAGTATAACGTGAGAGAGATTCATCCGAGTTTGATTGTTAAGAAAGGTATTATCGCTCGTGGATATATCGAAACTAACTAATAATTTATATACGTGATTCCTCGCATTTTTTCTTCCAATTACGCGTGATATTTATCTCGACAATTCGCCGCAGAACGACAAGATTACGGATTGCAACAATTTCTTTTATTAACGGAATCATACACAGTTGACAAATTTATATTAAATTTAACAGATATCACATGTCTCAAACGGTCCACACAAATTTTTGTGTTAATTTAACATAATATGGATATGATCGCACTAATACTCTGTTAATATTGTTACGCCCGCTAATATTGGACGCCCGGTGTATGGCGATTTGGCACCACGCTTTGGTGTTACGCTCGCGATGATTCCGGCCCTCGTTAGAAAGCGGCGCCCGGTATCGTGGCGGGTTGCCACGATACCGATGAGCTATTGTTTGTTATGTTACGTTATAGAGAGATCAAGTCTGGTTCTTGAACCGGACGGACGTCTGTGGTTGAATAAATCCGTTTTACGTTCTCTACGAAGTCTCTCGCTTTCTTTATCGCGGACGCGAGTGTACCCGTGACGCGCCGAGCCGGTACGCGGGTGCTCGTCTGCGCGAAGAGCTCTGAACCGGACGTAACAATATTTTAACACAAAATAAATGCAAATCTCAAAATAATTTGAAATAAAGTTTGTATAAAATTAATACATTTTTAATGACAAAATGAATTTTTAAAAGTGTAATTTTTACATGTTGCAGATGTAATAAGTCAAATGATGGTTCGAAATCACTCTCACTTACATAGAATAAAATCAACGTTTTATTCTGTAAATTTTAACAGATAAAACCTTGTTACTAATAATATAGAATTACAAAACATACGTATTGTGTAAGATTAAAAATAAGTGCACATTGTGTTGTTTTAACATTTCTTGTCAGTTATTTTAATAAAGATTTGATATTTTTATTTTCATTGCAAGAAAGTAACTGAAAAGTAATGATTCGTTACTTTTTGAGTAACTGTAACTGTAACTCGTTACTTTTCAGAATTGGTTACTTGTAACTATAATTAATTACATTTTCAGCGAAACAACTGTAACTGTAACTAGATACTTTTATAAAGTAACTTTTCCAACCCTGCTTTCACCAAGTAATTAAAGAATTCAGTAATACTGGATGTTTTATTTCGCGATTTCGTCCTCCTCATTTTGGAGGGTACAAAAATCGCATTGGATTTGAAATCATTCGGTAATCATGTCATTACGAGATAATAATCGTCACCTTTCGTTGGCATTTCCCTCCCACGCACTTTTCAGAGGCGAGGACTTCAAGAAAATCCAGC
>NW_011965482.1:3096-6833 GCF_000949405.1 Vollenhovia emeryi
ACCGCTTTTCCGCTAAAGAAGCACCTTTAAAATTTTGTGGCAACCTACCAATTTGTAAATTGCTGCTTTATCGCCAACGTACTTGTGCAGTTTTTGTATTTTTCATATACTTTGTATTGTCAGATTAAAGATTTCCTCTTAAGAATAAATTGCATGAAATATTAATCGCAATTTTGAGAATAGGTGAAATGAAATGATTAATGAAATGATATTGAAATTTAATTTTACACGGAAAAAAGTTAACGTTATCCTTTTAATCGTAACTTTTAATAAGAAATAAACTTGTTAGCTTAATAACACTATTGATAAAACAAGTATGTCATGCTCTTGTGTGTGGTTTAATAAAATATTATTTGCTTAACTAATACTGTTATTAAATTAACAAGATTATTTTAATGAAACTAACGTTGTTAATACATTATTTTCCATGTGCTACACATGTATGAGCGCGTATAGAAAAAATGCTGCGAAATCCTACGTGAACTGATGGACGAACCTCTTGAAGGCATATTGAAAACACATTTTGTGTCTGCCGTAAATTTTATCGAAAGAATAGCAGAGCTGCTAACGGAATAGCCAAAGTGGTTGATGTAGTCAATCTACTGTAATAATCTGCTTGCATTTGCTGGCAAACTGCCAAAGACCTGTGTCCACGATGTTAGAATCACGATTCTGGTTTCGAGAAATGTGTAGCCAATCAACGTGCAGCTTTTATGGAATATATGTAATGAGTGCGAAACACCGCATCATTGCATCACAAGTATATCGCAAGCGGCAGAGTCTCAAATAACTGCCGCGTGAGAAGAAAGAAGTAGGCGATGGGGCAATAGCCCATCGGAACCGAGTCGACAGTACCTAACGAGCCCACTGCTGATTAATGGAGAAACGACCTGACGACAGGTCCGAGTAACCTAACTATAAAAACGAATGGAAGGAAAGCAGGGTGGGTCAGTTTTAAATAAAACATACGAGTGTACGTTGCTGCATAAATTTTAATAAAGAAGATATTGATTGATATATTGGCACATGGCCTTTTACGACCGCGTGGTGTAATTACGGCAACGATCCCTAAATCCCGTGCTCCGACCAAGTCGACGGCACAACAAATAGCTGCCAGTTGATTGGCTACACATTTCTCGAAATTAGAACTTGGACCAAGTTCTAGCATCGTGGACACAGACCATAACATACCAGTAACAATTTATTTTAGCTGAAGATGGTAAACTGAATGGTACGGAAAATTAAACGAAAAACAATGAATTCGGCATTCACCAAGTTTATCCTCCAAGTTTCAACAATGTGAATTTCGTAATTTCGAGAAATTAATCCAAGAAATTGATATCAGAAGATAATAAAAAGGTACCTTGTAACCAAACTAGACGTCATTACGTTGTTTTGTGACATTATTCCGTCAGTGGGGAACTACCGTACGCTCCTTTAAGTTTTTCATTTCTCGCTGGACGAGTACATCTTCCTCGCCGGATTCGTCGGATCAGTTTTCCCATCCTACGATAAGCTAATCTATATCATCGTGAAAAAAATGCAAACGACCAGTCTCTGACGCGATTGATGATTGCAGATAAAGCAGCTCGGAAGCAGATAATAGTGCGGCCGATAAGAGAAAACCGACATCGGCTTGCGATCGGAAGTCGTCATGTATCCAAATCAGTAGTCCACGAAGAGTTGCTCGAGAGCTGCTCGCAAGCTGCGTAGTCACCGTCTGCTTCTGTGTAGCATTGATATCTTGCACAGTTTGCTTCGTTATTTTTACCCGTATCGTATCGTACGAGTAAGTGAAAAGAAGAGTTTTAATAATGGGAAAACTTGCTGTAGCACTTCTGACGGAGCTTCTCGTCGTTATACCGGTACGTGAAACGTCATTTCTTTGAAGGTATCATTGGAAAGTTGAAGGTGCGGTTTGTGTCTTCAATGAGATGTTGCTACGCTGTTTAACGGTGTTAAATGGTAGCTCTAATGTCAAAATATTAATTAATGTAGTGGCGTTTATAATCAACGAAAAGAAATAAGTAAGAATAAAGGGAAAGGCGATACCTAACTGCGATACAAGTAAAACACGCGTTTGCGCAATCAGATAAACCATGATTGTCGAAAAAATCAATCTCTCCGATATGTAATATCGAATGATCCCGTTCAAGATAAATCATGTATTATCAATTATTTTCTTTTCTAGAAAACAAAATGTGATTTTAAAGTTATTAATCGTGACATTATTGCGACATATTGCATCAGTAAAGGAGAAATGGTGGCGCGCTGGAGAAACAGGGAGGATTAAAGAAACGCATTTCTCCGTTTCAGATTGCTCTTGGGGAACGTTTTCATGGGCATTTTTCTTATAGACAGTATTACGATAATCACGTTAATGACGGACGATTGACGAACCCAACAACCGCTACCTATGAAACAGCCAAGGAATCGTATGGCGAGCCTGAAGGTGACGTGTGAAGTTCTACAATAATATATTTTAGCTATATATTAACGCGATTATACTCCGTTAAAAGTTATTTAATTTAAAATTCATCAAAAAAAAGTAACTGTAACTGTAACTTCGTTACAAGTAACGAGTTACTTCCCAATCCTGGTTTAAATTTCATACTTTGGTGGGTGCAATTACAGATACATACGCTAGCGAGAACAGCCCTGGATCCTCGGACTTATGGCAAGCGAGAAGTGGCGGCGATAATTACGTACAAGTGCCACGTTGCGCTCACATGGGACAGACTTTCTGCGAGGATGTCCCGCATTATCCTCAGGACTTTGTGAACAGGATGATCGCCAAAAATCCCAGCCTGCTAAATTACGCACAAGAGGACGTTGTTAGTGGGCACATAATTATGAGTTGCTCTCGTAATTGGCGGAAATGTTGATTCGAGATTTTCTTTTGTTGATAGATTGGACTTGCGCCACGATCCGACGTCGAAGAAGAACCGCTTTGCCTGTCCACGGTAAAATCATCTTTGAATTGTGATCTATTATCGCATGTGACGTATATGTAGTTCTAAAAAATATTAACGGCATAAAATTCTAGGAGAAATTAATTACTCCAAAAGTGGGTATAAACATAAAAGGTCAGTGGCTGTACATCCTTCAGTCGAATGAGACAAATTTCCGTCAGAGCTTACGAGTTGAAACTTGCAGGTGAGTGAAGAAAAGTCGCTATAAATTTCACAATTCTTTAATATTTACATATAATACGAATAAGAAAATTGTACAATGAGCATATAGATTAGAATAGAATTTAGATATATAGAAGTAGACGCATAGAATAGAATGTAAATCGTAGGGCTCGAGTAAAATAGAACGTTGTGAGGAATGTCGCAATGTGTTCTATTTTCAGAGAGGAGGATGCTAAGTGCAGGTTAATCGACGGTTTCGCCGAGGGATACGCCACGGCGTGCAGGCAGAAATTCATTTATCGCGTGCTGATTGCCATTTCTCACGGCGACATCGTTCGTGATTACTTCCGACTTCCCGCGAGCTGCTGCTGTCGCGTCCAATTCAAGCCCAGTCAGAAAGGTAACCTTGATTCAAGGTTGATTCAACGTCGATGCGGTTGTCAGCATGGTTGGAGTTGATAAGAAAGTCGATATTCCTACAATGTCAACCCTCTTTCATTGATGATTCAAGATTGATTCAACGTCAAAGCAACTCACCAAGAAATGATTGGTTGAATCGACATCGATTTAACGTCGATTGACATTGATTGATGAGCCATAACG
>NW_011965483.1:0-6833 GCF_000949405.1 Vollenhovia emeryi
TTCTTGGTGAAGGTATCTAACTCCTCCTTCGTCTCGGGAGACATCTCCCTCCACCAAGTCTCGTCGTCCTCGTCCAGGGTATATCCCTTCCAATCCTCCGTGAAGGCAAGGATCCTCCCCCCTGCCTCCAGAGGGGAAAGGCCCCGCCACTCTTCATAGAGGCGGACGCACACTCCCTCCGGCTGCCGGATGACACGCTCCTCGAACGCTGTCATCCAGTCAGCCCATCCTTCGTCTTCATCCACGGGGGGGCCGGAGCAGCCTCCTTCCTACCAGCCTTGACTGTCTTCCCCCCGCCGCATCTTCCCCGTCCTTCTTCCTCTTACCAGAGGTCGAAGGAAGGGGATCTCCCTTAGGTAACTCTTTTTGTTGATTGTTAACCTCCATTTTAGTCCATCCCATTACTGTCACGGCTGCTCCGGTCAGGGCGTGCCCTCCTCCCCCATCTCTGGGAGAGGCCCCGAGTTCCCTCGGGGGACCGGAATATGACTCTGGCTGGGGGATAGGCATCCCCAGCACGGGTCTCCTGCCCCTTACCTCCGAGGAGGTTTTCAGGGGTCCCGGGCCTCCGATAACCCGGGCACCGTGACAGTGCCGCCACGCAGGGGGCCCCGCGGACGGTTGGGGCGTCGGGAGAGGCTCGACCTCCCTTCGCCTTACTCGCCGCGGCGACCAGCATGCTTACTTCCTCCGCCGGGGGGTAATTCCCGCTAGTACGCGTGAGCCATCACGAGAGCCCCCCGGCACGGGGGCGCGTCGGGCCCCGCCTCAGAATAAGTCCGAGCGGCCCCAACGGCCCCCTCGTCCGAGCAGACTGCCAGCTCCTCCGAGAAATTACTCGGAGGCAGTGATGCCAGCCGGGAACGTTTACCCGCATGCTGCCGCGATGGTGGGGGTTGGAGAGAGGATAGTCCGTCTGGCCACGCGTGCGCGCGCACGCTTCTACACAAGCAACACGTCGTAAAAACGTGTGCGCTCGACGCTTGGCTACGACGTGTTGCTTGTGTGCGAGCGTGCGCGCGCACACGTGGCCAGACGGACTATCCCCTCTCCAGCCCCCACCATCGCGGCAGCATGCGGGTAAACGTTCCCGGCTGGCATCACTGCTCGGAGGCCCCGACAGTCCCCCGCCACCGGCCCCCGACCTGGGAAACGTCCCAGCGGCTCCGGTGGGTCCCAGGCCACCGAGCCCCGCCTCGGAAACGTCTGAGCGGCCTCGGCAGCCTGTCACCTCGTTAGGACAAGCGGGACCGGCCCCCCATGCCAGGACGCACGTCCCAAAGGGACGTCGCCCCCAGACACAGGGGGTACCGGCCCGCAGCGTCCGTTGTCGGACCCACTGGGCTGTGGGTCCGACCCTCCTATTGCCCGCCCACCCGGTGACCCGTGCCACGCACGGTTGTGCCACCAGGGTCGGGCTCTCTCTCCCGCCACCGAGAAGGACCACGTCCAGCCCAGCGACGGGAGAGCCACCCCCCCCCCGCAACCCTGCCGGAGCACCGGCGTGCAATGGGTTACAGGGGGGTCTTGCGGCACGCTCTTGGTCAGCGGACGCACGGCATAGCCGGAGCCTGAAAGCGGCACTCGACGGTTCACAGCCGTACGCCCGCCTTAAGCCTCCCCACCACGACAAGGTGGCGCGCCTCGGGGAGGAGATTGGCCTTCTGCACGAACATCGTTGTGACTGTCACCGCAGTGTCCGTTCTGACGGATTCTGTCGGCAGCTTTCCCAATACTGTCCAACCTAAATGTGTTTCTATAGCCGTTAATCCGTTCTTTAAATTATACTTCCTACCTGTTAATAATTTGCCGGCCACATCCGCACCTATAAGAATATCTATAGGACAGTTACCGCCTCCTACATCTGTGAGGATAATATTGTTGGCTCGCAACTCTTCTGTCCACGCACCTCTCTTAATATTCGCAATCGGGCCACAGATAACCTCCTGATCCATTGCTGTGAAATTACACGCGTACGAATTATTCAAGTTCTTAACACGTATCTTAAACATATTATGAGTTTCACGTCCCGATCTAATTCCACCGAATAGAGAATGCGTTACTTCTAATCTGTCAATGGAAACGTAACCTAAATCTTGCGCGGTCTTAGTACTGACATATGACCGTTGCGAGGCCGTATCAATAATCGCTCTGACTACTTTTTCTCGCGATTGAGAATATACTTTTACCCGTAAAGTTTGCAAACAAACTTCATGTGTCTCGCAGGACGACGCTAGGTTATGTTCGCCGGCTGTCTTCTCGTCTTTGTTCGGTTTATTTACAGACCCGCTCTCCTTCCGAAATATATCCGGGCACATCAACAGAGCGTGTCGTTTCGAGCACCAATCACATTTCGTTTTAACCCTACATTTCTGTGAGACATGTCCGCATTTCAAACAGCTAAAGCAGCAGCCCTCTCTCTTAACAATTTCCTTACGGTCATCTAACGTTAACTTACGCGCGGATTCACAACCCTGACTCTCGTGGCTCGACTTACAGAAAATGCAATCCGGCTTCTTTTCTTTTGATACAAAAAGAACGCTCGCGCTGGCTGTTTCCGTCAACGATTCTGTTTTACCCTTCGGTTTCTTCGATATCTTCCCCTGTTCCGTCGGTAATCCAAAACCTGTTAACGCGAGGTCGATGCGCTCTTCATTTTCCACTTCCAATTGTAGGAATTCGAGAAGCTTCGACTGTCGATCCGTAGTCGCGTGTTCTTCTCTTGTTTCCCGCTGTCCTCCACTGCGTTGCCAGGATCGAAGGACCTCTTCCGGAAGAGACGATTCCACAAGCGGATAAAGCATGGCGGCGCACCTATCTGTCGTCACACCCAGTGTTTCTAAAGCACGAATGTAGCACTCGACTTTGTCGTATATGCTCGCGAGGGAGGGTTTCTTATTCCCTCTCGCGGCATTCTGTAGTACGAGCCCCAGCAACTCACGAACGTAAAGCTCAACTATAATATCGTCTCGTCCGAAACGATTCTTCAAGCTCGTGATTGCCTTCTCGTAATTTTCTCCAGTAGGCGGGAAGCTTCTCACGATCTCGCTCGCGCGCGAGTCCACCACCATTGCTTGCTGTAGATATTGTATCTTGTCTTCCTTACTGTATGGGATTGCAAAGGATGGAAGGAGCGAGCAATGGTTTACTCTCATATGCAATTGACTCTCAAACGTTTAATTGTAATTGCCATTCACAAAGCGAGAGTACACCCGACAATTTTCAGGCAAGCGAGGCCGTTTATGCCCAGTTAGGCGTATCGCGTATGAAATACGCGGAAAGTATCGCACACGCAGATCGCGGAAGAAGTCCGAAAAAAATACCGCAACGCGAGCGAAAGGCAAAGAGCGCGTAGAGAGCGACTAATAACACTATCCCGCGCGACGCGACAAACACCATTCGGATGATTACTTTGAGATCGTCACTCAATCCTCGAAGGCGCTTGTCGCCAGAAGTACAGATTTCTAATCGAGACTCACAAGAACGAGAGAGCGGCGGGCTCGCCGGACCGGGATTTTATACCGTCCCTCTCTTCCCTGATCTCTCGAACTTGAGAGTCGAAAAATAAAAGCAGTACAAATAATTTCAAATGAAACCGATCGTCCGGACGCCTCGAGAGACAAACAGTCGGCGTTCGCACAGCGTTAGCGGGCAATCAGCCGTTTTCAAAGAAACTGACTCGCTATTCCTCGAATGCTTCTGTTTCACTTAGGTAGACGACAACAATAGAGAAGCGAAGCGAATATTTGGATAAGACGCTCTCAAGGTGTACGGACAATAGAGCCATCAGCCGATCGGACAAACATCGAGATTCTCGTTTGCTCGGAGACGGTGTATAATATTTAGTTCGAGGCGATCTCGAACACTTACTGATCGTCGGATCGTCGTTTATCTTCTTAAATTGGCTCCAAAAGGGCAGCCATTCCTTGATATTACCGCTGAATTTCGGTATGTAATTCTAATTTGGGAAGCTTCGAAGTCTTGGTAACGTTCGTCGAGATGGTTCTCGTCGTTCCTTCCGATGTTGTCGGCGTCCCCGACGTTACTCTCATCTTCGCCATCAGATATTGTTTCTTATACGAATCGTTCGACTCTAGTTCCTTGTCAATCTCGGCCTCGTCTGCGACCGATTGGAAAAGCGCTTGGTTGTATGCGGAATGTACGCTATCCAGTTCGGTGATTTTTGTTTCCACAAACTGGAAGGCAGGTTTTGCAAGATTATTGGCTCCAGGCTGCCTCTAACACGACAAACTCGGCGTCGGAGGTGTTTTAGAGTCTGTATGTACTGAGAAGAATTTACCGTCTTGCAACATGACAACGCTCGTCCACACACCTCGCGCGCAACTGCAGAGGCTCTGCGTTTGGAGACATGCATGAAGTTTGAACAGATTCCACACCCTCCTTACTCCCCCGATCTTGCGCCTTGTGATTTTTATTTTTTTCCTCTACTCAAGAGAGACCTCAAGGGTAATCAGTACACCTCGGGCGATGAGGTGAAGGCAGCTGTCAAGTCCTGGTTTCGAGAAATTTTAAAGAGAAAAGTCGGAAGAATTTTTCAGTGACGGAATGGAAAAACTTGTTACACGTTGGGAGAAATGTGTTAGCCTTAACGGTGACTATGTTGAAAAATAAATATATGATTTTGAAGCTTGAGAATTGTACTTTAATGTACTTTTTGCTCGATCTCGCTATTTGTTTTTGTTCGTGTTCTACAAGCATGTGTGTATTACTTTTCAGCCTACCCACGTATATGGTAAGGCATCAGTGATGCCTAGTGTACGAACAATAAAACTTAAGAATGTAACATACCTGCGAGTAAAAACATTTTCTCCATATTTACAAAGTATTGAATGTGTGTATCGATATACATATTGTAACATGTGTCATGATTATAACATTCTTCATAATTACGAAGTCCAATATGATAGATAGTTATATGTATGGCAGCTTATTCATTATGTTTCGTATTCAGATTGGGAACACATTACAAGAGACATGAATAACCAAAAACAGAATTCATGATTGTTTAATCCTCACGCGTAACTGTACATATGTACGGCGTCTTCGAATAAACTTTACATAAAGAAGCATATCGATTAACATGTATAGCATTTTGCAACGCAAGACGAACGTTACGTCGAAATATGTCGTTGAATCCAGGGTATATATTTGGCCACATCAACATAAACAACGTATTTTTGTGGATCGCATTGCATAGTTTCACCTAGTACAGTTCGTGAAACAATACCACGCAACTCATAACTGCCCGTGATATTATTCAAAAGTATCAGCCCGTTTCCACTGTCACCGTTACAAGGACTAAATCCGTCTAAGTTGCCAGCGCAAAAGGTGTTATCCGACACGAAACTAAAGTATCTAGCATCAGACCAGAGACAGGTACCCTGCAATTTGCCAAACAAATTTGTCTTTAACTCGAGGTCTACAATAACGCTGACAAATACATTTGTCACAGATATATATAATAAATAGCACTTTTATAATAACAATTAACTACTTACGTGACTCACTATCGTCGCCCTCACCATCCGTTGATCGTTGACATCACGACGATTCAACGCATCTTCACCCCATCCTACAACGTATCCTGTCCTACTAATGACGTCTTCAAGTTGAGTTAAACCGGACCATAGACAAATAGGCTTGATAAGAGGATTGAACTCGACGACTTTCTTGAGGGTCAAAACCGCGAGATCGGAAGTAGCTTTGAGATAGTGAGCATAATCGGGATGAATCATGTAGCTTGCGACTTTCCGATTGGCAGATCCATTTCCGCGCAATTCGTACAAGTTAAATCGCCCCATTATCACTTCTAACATATTGGAGTGTAGTGTAGTGTTGTCACTCGAGTGTACTTTCATGCAGTGCCCCGCTGCAAGGAAGACATACATATAAATTATATTTTGTAACAATCCACACTTTTAATTCGGAGACATCCCGTAAGCTTCTTTCGTATTATACACATCATTTAAATATGGGATACACTCGAATTAAATTAAATATCTTAATTTAGTATGACATAAAATAATTGTGTATTCATACAAGAGATTTATAATAAATATTTGCACAATATTAATACAGCGCCCAGATCATCGTTTTTATAAATAACATAAGACATTCTAAACGTAAGTACTGGAGATAATCTCGAGGAAATATTATGCTTAAAACAGAAATGACGTTCTGTGCAGACATATGTTTTTGCACTGTCATCATTAACGGCTCGTCAGTATTGTTTCAAGCCTTTGAAATATTATGCTGTTTATGTAATTATTCCAAACACCTTAATATTCCTTTATTTTGTTTCGATGAATTGTGAATATCTATCGAAAATTAAGAAATCCGTTCTTTTCTTAATATTAATAGAGAAAAATTAAAATTTTACTATAAATACACTGGTCAAAAAAATTAACGCAACAAGAAATTTACATCAAAATTTGGCGAATTTCAAATAAGCGTAACTTCGCGAAAACTGGTCGAATTGAAAAGTTTTTTTTTTCATTTTATAGGGCAAAGTCTCTGCTTTAAGAAGCTCTTATTGGAATTTGCATTCACTCTTCCCATTTCCCGGAACATTCTCAAAATCATGACCATGTTTCTTCTCTAAAAAATTGCACACTTTGACGCACTGTGCGGAGTGTAGTAATTTTTCTTCGCCAGTTCTGCTTACGGCATCAAAAAGTGTATACTTTTCTCTTCAATTTAAAAAAAAAAAGAAGTTCCTACGATTTTTTTTCGCCAAATCACAGCTCATTAAAATAACCCTTGTGTTTTCGACATTACCGACGATATCTCCGTTAAAAATCATCGTAGCAAGA
>NW_011965484.1:0-4235 GCF_000949405.1 Vollenhovia emeryi
CCTTTTTAGCCCTAATCAAACAGGTTATGGGCCCAGGGAAGGTAATAAACGTATACAATCCACCGTCTTTGTGAAATAATTCTGGAAGATTCACCATGTCCGTCAACATGTCCGTCGGAACACAAAACGTCGAGAAACTAAACGACACCAACTATGAATCATGGAAGATCCAGATAAAAAGCGTACTCATATGCAACGAATTGTGGAAGTATACGAGCGGGACCGAAATCCGCACGTCTGAAAACACTAGCGCTTGGACATCGAAGGACGAGAAAGCCTTGGCCTTAATACTACTGAGCACATCAAGAAACCAGCTGAATCACATTAAAAAGGCAACAACGTCACACGAAGCATGGGAAAAACTAAGAAGCATCTATGAATCCAGGGGCCCGGTAAGAAAATCCGTCTTATACAAGCAACTGTATCGAATGAAGAAAGAACAAGGACAAGGAATGATGGAATACGTGAACACCTTCATCGATAAAGTAGAGCAGCTAGAAGATGCCGGGATAAGATTACCAGAAGAGTTGGTATCTATAATTTTACTAAACTCATTACCATCCGATTACGAAAATTTCTGTGTTGCCATGGAATCTCGAGACAGCATACCGACGATCGACTTCCTTAAGACAAAACTTATAGAAGAGGAGGCACGACGCACCGATCAACTTGACAGCAAGAACTACGATCCGGAAAACAACGCCTTGGCTGTAAATAATAAAGGAACCAGTAAGTACGTGAAAGAGTCTCATACGAAACAAGCAAAAAATCCCAAATTCACGGGAAAATGCTTCAAGTGTAATAAAATCGGACACAAATCGGCAGAATGTAGAAGCAAACCAAAACGTCACACGGGAAATAACACACAGGATGCTATGTTCGCATGCGCCCAATATTCTGGATCACAAGCACCGACGCAATGGTGTTTAGACAGTGGAGCGACAAGCCACATGTGTCATGAAAAGGAAAAATTCTACGGTCTAAATACAAATGAGAGATGCGAAGTCTACACTGCTGCGGAGCACTCCGTCGAATCAAGAGGCACTGGTGACATAAAGATGAAAGTGAGGTTACAAGGTAACGAAATGAACAATATTAACCTCAAAGACACCATGTTAGTACCGCAATTTAGAAATAATTTACTCTCGGTATCTCGTATGACTGATAACGGTTACACAGTGACGTTCAAGAAGAACTGCGCATTCGTAAATCGACACAACGGTTCCACAGCACTGATAGCTAAAAGAAAAGGACAACTATATGTCGTGGATGAAGCCAAGCAAGCACAATCTATGACTGCATGCGATGTTGGAAACAATAACCTCCTACGTTGGCACCAGAGGTTTGGCCATCTAAACCTTGCGGACCTAAAACGTTTAAAGTCCCAAGAAATGGTGATTGGTCTAAACATCAAGGGCAACTCCGAGAGGATTGACTGCGAAGTCTGTAACAAATGTAAAATCCATCAACTTCCGTATAAAAGCTCAACTACAAGAGAGAAGGAGAGGCTCGGACTAATACATTCTGATATCTGCGGCCCCATGAGCGTCCCGTCATTAGGTGGAGCAAGATATTTCGTGACGTTCGTCGACGACAAGTCTAGATACTTAGAAGTTGCAACGTTGAAGAAGCGATCAGAAGTATTAACAGCTTTTAAGATCTACAAGAAGCGTGTTGAAAAGGAAACCGGGTGCCAAATAAAGAAAATCCGTACTGACAACGCAAAAGAGTACCTATCCAAAGAATTCAACGACTTTCTTGAAGAGGAGGGGATCAAGAGACAACTGAGTGTTGAATATTGCCCTCAACAAAATGGCATCGCTGAACGCATCAACAGGACTTTGGTAGAAATGGCCCGCTGTATGTTACTACAATCTGGAGTCCCAACCAGTCTATGGGCCGAAGCAATCAACACGGCAGCCTATATTCGCAATAGGTGTCCGACGAAAGCATTGGAAAATTCAACCCCTATGGAAATTTGGTCAACCGAAAGGCCATATGTGGGTTTCATGCGCATATTTGGCAGCAAGGTTATAGCCCTCGAGAAGAAACCCTCCAGAGGAAAATTCGAGCCCAAAGGAAAAGCATATATACTAGTAGGTTATTCTCAAGAATCCAAGGCTTACAGATTGTGGAATCCAGGTACGAGGACAATACTAAAAAGTCGTGACGTCCGATTCGTTGAAGACCTAGAAGCAAAAACAAATGACACAGAGGAAAACTATGAACATCTACTGAACTCATCCTGGAACACATCAACAGAATCGCCCGAGAGCCAGCAGAGGAAACCAACCGTCATTCATAAAAGGGATGAAGAAACAAATAGTGACGCAAACTCTCAACAAGATCCATCTGAAGAAGAGGATTTCGAAGAAGATCAGCAGGTCGACACTCCAAGAATTTCAAGAAGAGGCCCGGGCCGACCAAAATTATTGAAGACAGGAAGAAAGGGCAGACCAAGAAAATTATTCCACGAAAGAAAATATGGAGAAGAACCCAAGGAGTTAGGTGAACCGTCCAACGAGGAAGAAATCAATAATAGAGCTGACCGACAAGAATGACTAGATGCTATGCAATCCGAGTACGATTCCCTAATGAAGTATGGAACATGGATACTTGTGCCACGACCCAAAGATCAGAAAGTACTATCCAATCGGTGGGTATTCAAAATAAAAAGGAATCAAGACGGATCAACAAACAGATACAAAGCACGTTTGGTGGCGCGTGGCTGCGAACAGAGACGAGGCGTGGACTACGAAGAAATCTTCGCACCTGTAGCGAGATTTGAAACGATTCGAGCTTTTCTCGCTGGATGCGTTCAGGAGGAGATGCATGCGCACCAAATGGACGTCGTGACTGCTTACATACAAGGTGACTTACCAGATGAGATATACATGGAACAACCCGAAGCTTTTGAGGTTAAAGGACAAGAAGATAAGGTTTGCCTGTTAAAGAGACCGCTCTACGGACTGAAACAAGCAGGCCGCTGTTGGTATGAAAAATTAGATACGTACCTAAAAGAAATAAATATGTCAAATAGCGATGTAGATCCCTGCGTATATGTAAGTAATAACGAAGGTAGTAAAGTAATTGTAATAGTATATGTAGACGACTTACTTTTAGCATCTAAAAACATTCGCGAATTAGATAAAATGAAAGAAATCTTAAGTAATAAGTTTCAGATGAATGATTTAGGCCCCGTGAATAACATCCTTGGAATAAACATAGAAAGAGACGGACCTACGGGTAAGATGAAGTTAACACAAACAAAGTACATTACCGATATACTGCAAAGATTTGGCATGGAAAACTGTAAACCCATCTCGACTCCACTTGATCCAAATCAGAAATTAACGAGAGAAATGGGGCAAACCACAGAAGAAGAAAGGATGAACATGAAAAACAAACCATATAGAGAATTAATAGGTAGTTTAATTTATTTAGCTAACACTACGCGTCCAGATCTAGGATTTACTGCAGGTGCACTGAGCCGTTTCTGCACGGATCCCAAGGAGGCTCATTGGAAACTTGCAAAGAGGGCACTTCGATATTTGCAGCACACTGTCGATTATGGTATAACGTACACTAAAAATTGTAAGAAGATGCGAGCTTACGTAGATTCGGACTGGGCAGGCGACGCGGATGACCGTAAGTCATGTAGTGGAAACGTAATTATGTTAGCTAGTGGCCCGATAAGCTGGGAATCAAAGAAACAGAAGTCTGTGGCGTTATCTACGATGGAAGCCGAGTATATGTCATTATCGGAAGTATGTAAAGAAATAATATACTTAAGGCGTTTATTAAAACATATGGGTTTTATGTCATGCATAGTAGGCGCGACCGAAGTGTATTGCGACAATCAGAGTGCAATAGAATTAAACAAAAACCATGTTTTTCACAGCAGAAGTAAACACGTGGACATTAGATACCATTTTTCGCGAGAAATTAGAGATAGAGGCGAAATTAGCATTAACTATTTGCCTACTGATAGAATGATAGCCGATCTACTAACAAAATCTTTAACTAAAACCAAACATGACAAATGCGTAAAGTTATTAGGATTAAGATAACGATAAGATTATAGGAAAACTACTTTTTTTTTTGTCTGCGACCGTTTTACATCAGGTGATGGTACAAACAGTATGATACATTTATTTTGGTGATTATTAGTATTTTTTTTTTTTGATGCACTGATAGGAGGAGTGTTAGAGTAGATACGAATCATTGCATCTCCC
>NW_011965484.1:6799-13633 GCF_000949405.1 Vollenhovia emeryi
GTTTATGCAGCTCTTGTTTAGCTGGGTGCTTGGCACGTGTTCTCTCTTTGATTAAGTCACATTGACTTACTGGGTTGGATAATGACTGGTCTGGTTGTCAATTATGTACTTTATTCGCGACTTACATTCGCCGGCTTGCTGCCGTGGATCGAGAGAGAGCGATAGCGACTCTACTACTGAGCGAGCTATATTCGCACTACTCGCATCGCGCTTGCGCGCCTCTTACGGCTAACGACGGACACAAAATTATGGCAGTATACAAAAAGAAAGAAAATCATGGCTTTAGGCTACGGCCTAAACATACCGCGCGCCTTGATGTGATTAAGCTCATCAATAAACAATACAATAAATGAAATAAAAACGTATTTAACATGCCTTTCCCTGAGTGGCTTAACTAATAAACATAGATACACTTCTTATTAAAGCCTTATATATTATATGTTTTCTTCAATCGGTAATACGCAAATCTTATTTGCCGGACGCTTAAAAGTTCCTTTAACGGTCTTGACACTTGCTGCTCTGACAACTCCATCCGTGCCTGGGTGTACAGCTTCGATGCGACCTATGAGCCACGATTGAGGTGGCAGATCGCCTTCCCGAACAATCACCATCTGACCTGGTTCAATGGCCTTCCCCTTACTCTCCTTCCATTTCGTCCGCTGCTGCATCTGATGTAAGTAGTCAACCGACCATCTTTTCCAGAAATGCTGCCGCATTTGTTCGACGCGCTGCCATCTAGATAATCGGTTCTCCGGTAGTTCCTGCAAACAAGGTTCCGGATAGGAAATGAGGGAATCCCCAATCAAGAAATGGCCCGGAGTTATGTAGGATTGGTCTTCAGGATCAGTGGACAATGGGGTCAAGGGTCTCGAGTTTAGTATTGCTTCAATCTGTGTCAGCAAGGTAGCTGTCTCTTCAAATGTTAACGCTCCGCTCGATGTTACTCTATTGAGATGAAGTTTTGCTGAGCGTACCGCTGCCTCCCACAGACCGCCGAAGTGCGGTGCCTTGGGAGGTATGAAATGCCAAGTAATAGCTTCTTCCGCCATCTTGTTCACGATGCTGTGCCTAAATTCCTCACGATTGAAAAGATCGCGTAGCTCTTCCAACTCACGGTTCGCTCCCACGAAATTGGTGCCGTTGTCGGAGAACATGTTCGACGGCTTGCCGCGCCGCCCAATAAATCGTTTTAATGCGTTCAAGAATCCTTCGGTGCTTAACGTGGTCACCAGTTCAATATGTACAGCCTTGGTGACCAGACATACGAAGATTGCAATCCAGGCCTTGGACCTCCGGGCGTTGCGACGGTTTCCTTCTCGTATAAAGATCGGTCCGCAATAGTCCACCCCCGAGTTGTCAAATGGTCGTGACGGTTTGACTCGGAATGACGGAAGGTCACCCATGACCTGCTGCGATGCACGAGGCCCAGCCTTGAAGCAGGGGACGCATTTATGCACGATCGTACGGATGATTCCTCTAGCGCCTAATATCCAATACTGTAATCTTAATGCTCCCAATGTAGCCTGTGGACCAGCGTGCAGCAGTCTCGCGTGCTTATGCTCAATGACAAACTGAGTGAACCGATTGTGAGACGGTAGAATTAATTGATGCTTGGTCTCATATGATAAAGCTGAATGCCTCAAGCGACCGCCTACCCTCAACAAGTCCTCTTGATCCAGGAACGGGTTCAGTCCCAGCAACCGACTGCCTCTTGGTAAATCTGCTTGATTCTTGATAGCCTCTATTTCATTGTGAAATGCTGCTTGTTGAATCCTCCTGACGATAACCTTGCGTGCCTCTTCCAGTTCCAGAGCCGCAATAGGACCGGATCTTCTTTTACTTGGCTCCGTCCGTACATTATATATGAATCGTAGACATCTGGCAATTGTGCGCACGAGCTTGATATAGGATGAGAATCCTTCAATTAGGTCACATTCTTGGATAGTGACATTCGATATTGTTATCTTTCGGCGTTCAAGTAATTCTTCAGGGTTGACATCAGGTGGTGTACTCCCCGGCCACAGCGATTTGTCTTTGTTTATCCAAGATGGACCGTTCCACCAAAGTGTCGCCCCACTGAAAGTCTCCGGATCGGTACCGCGAGATAGAATGTCCGCAGGGTTTTCATTTGTGCTCACGTGACGCCAACTCGCTATTTGTGTGAGCTCTTGAATTTCGCCAATTCTGTTGGCGACGAAGGTGTTGAACACGCGGCTTGGTGATCGGATCCAATCCAAGACAATGGTGGCATCCGTCCAATAATATGTCTCGTGCACCTTCAGATCTAAAATTGGAAGTATCTTGTCAATTAACTGTGATAATAGCTGAGCGCCGCATAACTCCAGCCTGGGTAAGGATATCGATTTCATGGGCGCCACTCTGGACCTTGAACATAATAAACGTGTGTGATGCGATCCATCCTGACCGGTGACCCTCAAGTACACGCAGGCCCCGTATGCCTGCTGGCTTGCGTCACAAAAACCGTGCAGCTCGACGCGCGTGATGATTTGAGCGCCCAACACCATGCGCGCTATTCGTAATTCGTTGAGCCGTTTTAGTTGAGATTTGTAGGCGACCCATTCCGTATATACATCCGCGGGCAAAGATTCGTCCCAGTCCACTTGCAGTATCCACAGGCGTTGCATGAAGAGTTTTGCCCGCACGATGACCGGTCCTAGCAATCCCAGCGGATCAAAAATCCGCGCAATACACGATAGTATTGCTCTCTTGGTTGAGCGTTGAGTGTTGTCCACGTCTGCCATCACACTGTATTGAAACGCGTCCTCGGTTGGGTTCCATTGAATCCCCAGAGTCCTGAAACCACCTTCCTTGTCTAATGGTCGTATGGAACTTGCCGCTGATGGTTCAGGAATGCCTTTTAGCAGCCCCGCTTCGTTTGAAGCCCACTTATGAAGCACAAATCCTCCCTTCTTGAGCAATTTCGTGGTTTCGTCCCTGATTTGCAAGGCCTCTTCGATGGAGTTGGCTCCCGTGATAAGGTCGTCCACGTAAAAATCCCGCAGAACGGTTTGCGATCCGATGGAAAAATGCCTTGCCTCCGTTTCAGCGAGCGTTCGAACAGCCTTGATTGCGAGAAATGAGGCGGACGCCGTGCCGTAAGTGAGCGTTGTCAATTCGAATTCCTTCATCTTCTCGTGTGGTTCGTCACGCCAGACGATCCTCTGCAATGGGGTCTGCGCTTCGTCGACAAGTATTTGCCTATACATCTTGGTAATGTCGGCAATCAGAGCATATTTGAACGTCCGAAATCTCACCATTATGGAAAATAATTCCTGTTGAAGTACTGGACCTACCATCAGGGCGTCGTTGAGGGATAGGCCTGACGTGGTTTTGCAAGACGCGTCGAATACCACCCTAATCTTGGTTGTAGAATTTTCCTCCTTGACCACGCAGTGATGAGGCAGATAATAATGAGGCATCTGGGTTAAATCCACATCTTGCAGCTCTCTCATATGCCCCAGCGACTCGTACTCGTGCATGAATTTGGTATATTCTTTCTTCAGTGGTGCATCACGATTGAGCCTTCTCTCCAACTGCTTGAACCGGCGTACTGCGATGTCTCTTGATAGTCCGAGACGACTGACTTCTTCCAGTTTGAGGGGAAGCTTGACGATGAATCTTCCCGATGAATTTCGTTGCACCGTTGACTCGAACATTTCCTCACATTTGCGTTCATCGAGCGACATCTTATTCTTCCGCGCGCCATGCTCGACTTCCCAAAACGATCTCATCAGTTGACTTAATTCGTCCGTTGTACTGTGGTTGCACGTAATTGATTGTGGATTTGAAGCTCTGGCGACTGCTCTGCCTGCGGCGATCCATCCAAAGTGTGTCTTCTGCCAACACGGTTGTGTTTCAGTAGCCTTTATTTGGCCTACGCACATGATATTCCAGAAAATTTCTACTCCTATAATCATGTCGATTCTAGAAGATTCTAGAAACTCTGGATCTGCTAAGGTGATTCCTTCTGGAACCCGAATGTCAGCCTTGTGAATGGACACCGTGGGAAGATCCTGTGTAATTTTCCGCAGCACGAAACAATTGAGTTCCGCCTTGTACCCATTAAATCGCGACTTTAATTTTATCTTGGCCATACTGTGCGTTTCGGATCTCGCACCTCCAACGCCATTGATGGGGATGCAGGTGGGAACCTGTTTAACCCCAAGCCTCTTCACTAGCTCCGTGCTTACGAAGTTCGACTGCGATCCGTTGTCAAGCAGCGCTCGACATGGCTGCATATTTCCCTTCTGATCTTGAACGTGGACTACTGCCGTGGACAGCAAAACGTGATGACCTGCCGCTCTAGTGGCATGATATGTGCTGGTGGTTGACGATGCAGCGCTAGTGCCCGTCTTCTCAGAGCTCACTTCCGTATCCGTAGGTTGCAAGCTTGACTCCATATGAAGCAACGTATTGTGCCTCTTATTGCATTTTTTGCACAAACCCGCGTTGCATTGCTTTGCTCGATGATCGCTATGTTTCAAACAATTAAGGCAAAGCTTGAGACCCTTTATTTCCTGAATGCGTTTGTCAACTGAAAGCTCGAGAAACTTATTACGCCGGAAAATGGGATGATCGCCTTTACAATGACCGCATGCCTGCCTGTCTGTTACTGCATTCGCTGACATAGATTTCTTTGAATCGCCCTTATCAATCTTCCTTGATGATGCTATGCCTTGGGGTTTTCTGTCTATCGCCTCCAATGCTCGACATCGATGCGACAGAAAGTCAGTCAAATCCTTGAGTGTCGGTATGCTCGAATCCTTGAGGCTGGTCTCCCATTCCTTGTTAGTGGCCGGCGCTAATTTGCTGGTAATAATATGAACGACAAGGTCGTCCCAGTGATCCGTGGACCTTTCTAGCACCTTGAGAGCTCGTAGATGTTTTAAAACCGTATCTAATAACTGTCGAAGTTCAATGTGATTTTCTTTATATAATACTGGATATTCAAAAATGGCCTTAATATGCTTTTGTACGATTACGCGCTGATTGTCGTATCGCTCGTCCAGCATTTCCAATGCTTCCTGGTAATTTGCGTCTGATAACTCTAACGAACTAATGACATCCGCGGCCTCGTTCTTGAGAGATGCTTTTAGGTAATGCATTTTTTGAATTGCTGGTAATGCAGTGTTTTCGTGTATCATTGAATAGAATACATCGCGAAAGGGACGCCAATCCTCATACGAACCAGAAAACATCGGCAAATCTATTCGCGGTAATCGCATGTTTATGTTCGGCGGCTGAATGTTATCACGATTGCTGCGTCGCGCGAGTGCGTCAAACGGATTTGGGCCTTCACGCACTGCACTTATGCTTAATATCTTTTCTTCGAGTTTAGCTGCAACCGCGAAATACTTGTCTTCGAATGCTCGACGCTCGACCTCGTGAGCCTTTACCTGTTCGCTTGACGTTTCGATGAGTTCTATCTGTGACTGCGCCTCATTAAATGCCTGCCAGCATTCTGGAAATTTTGCTTGCCTTTGTCGTAATTCAGCTACTGAAACCTGCCTTGCTTCCAGCTCGTCTACGAAGGTCTTTCCACGAGTGCATGCTGATTTTGCTTGCGTTCTTTTCGCCTTTGCCACGCCATAGGCTTTATCGTCCTCTGCCATTTTGAAGCTGCAATGTATATAGTGAAATTATGTACTGTATCACCTGCTTTGCCGTTGCCGTGCCGGTGCTTTCTTCCGTGTCGTGTCTCGTATAATCCTCCTGCTGCGCCGTAATTTGTAACGCCGCCCAAGATGATTGGATACGATGTGTTGCGTTGGGGTGCTTCCCGATCGGAACAATTGCAATTTTGAATGCGCCCGTGCTAAATGCGAGTCTTTTCCTGTCTTTCCTCGCACGCACTAGTCGCCTAACCTCGTTGTCGCGAGCAACGCTCGCGATCCGGCTCGAAGGACCAATGTTTATGCAGCTCTTGTTTAGCTGGGTGCTTGGCACGTGTTCTCTCTTTGATTAAGTCACATTGACTTACTGGGTTGGATAATGACTGGTCTGGTTGTCAATTATGTACTTTATTCGCGACTTACATTCGCCGGCTTGCTGCCGTGGATCGAGAGAGAGCGATAGCGACTCTACTACTGAGCGAGCTATATTCGCACTACTCGCATCGCGCTTGCGCGCCTCTTACGGCTAACGACGGACACAAAATTATGGCAGTATACAAAAAGAAAGAAAATCATGGCTTTAGGCTACGGCCTAAACAAAGTTATAAAAGATTTTGCAGGAGCATCACAAATAAAACCTTTAATTGTAAATGGTAAAACTCGCCCTTGAAGTACAAAACCATCATTTACTAGTACAATAACTTCTTTTACAAATTCTGAGAGATATTCATTAACGTTAGTAGGTTTTCCGTACCCATGGTAAATACCAATTACAGCTATGTTATTAGGATATTTAAATAAGGAACATAAAATTGGATATATCTGACTACTAGAACTTTTACTAAGCGGTAACCCATCTATATTAACTAGTAAATCAATTGATAATAAGGTAGAAATGTCTACCTTAGAAATTAATTGTTCCACTGCAAACTTTAAGCCAAAATGCACATAAATTCCTGGCTCTATATTTTTGAAAAATGTTTTCCGAGGCGTTGTAAGTAAAGTTCTAGGGTCACTTGGTAAATTTGAATGAACAGGTATTGATTTTAGTAATTTTAATAATTTTCTTAATGACTCGTGAGGCACATTGCATGTAATCGCCCATTGACGTAAACCATGAAAAAAATTATTTTCTACAATGTTGTTCTGTAAATTAACATCACAGTTAGAAACAATCGAAGGATGGCTATCTAAATTCTTG